>NC_134356.1:620656533-620729509 GCF_048569485.1 Anomaloglossus baeobatrachus | reverse complement strand
GGGATGATGTGTGCACCTCATTTGGCACCACCTTTATTAGAGATTTGAAGTGACCTGAAATTGATGTACGGGTCGATTGGTGCTATAAAGGGATAATGGCCCTAATTTGACAGAAAACAGGCAATGGTGTGGACTTCAGCTATTCACATAGGAAATTAGAACATCCTGTAATTGACCAATATTATAAAAATGTGTGCCAATTACAGGATGTTCTAATTTCCTATGTGAATAGCTCCACACCATGGCCTGTTTTCTGTCAAATTGGGGCCATTATCTCTTTATAGCACCAATTGACCCCTTCATCAATTTCAGTCACTTCCTAAAGGTGGCGCCAAACGAAGTGCACACCTATTGCCCTGAGGTCAAATTATACCCCACACGCCTATAAATAGGGCTCCGGGTGACACTTGCCGCACACTTGTCTGTCCCGTCTTTAATGCTTTCTTCCTCGTCTTCTTACAGAATGAAGAGTCTGCCCGATTCCTTGATTTCTGCACCATGGAAGTTTCTTCACCTCTAACCCACCAGAGCCAAAGGAACTGTAAAAAGCCAATCTCTATACAGAGCAAATAGCAAAGACTTTAGACCGAGACTCTCGGCCCATCTTCAGTTTACTGCATATTTAATTTTATAGTAATTTATTGAATTATTTTCATACCTCATTTTTTTGTTTACATAGTATTTTTATTTTTTTTAAATCTATTTTCCACATTGAGCCAAAAAAAGAAAAAAAAAAATCACCATGGAATCGACAACTGTTTTCAGCGTACTATCCAGTACCCCCGCCTCGACGAAGTGAGTCCCGCGTCCGCCCACCTTTGGTTGCTGATAGTGGGTTTTATCATAGCCTTTGTGCTCGCTTTCTCGGTCGGTGCCAACGATGTAGCAAACTCCTTTGGCACGGCCGTGGGCTCTGGTGTGGTGACGTTAAGACAAGCGTGCATCCTGGCGTCCATCTTTGAAACCGTGGGATCCGTTCTCTTGGGCGCTAAAGTGAGTGAAACCATCCGGAAAGGACTGATTGACGTCACCATGTACAACTCTACCCAGGAGCTGCTGATGGCGGGGTCCATCAGCTCCATGTTTGGTGAGTAGAAATTGGAATCTCCGTCTAGAAATCTCCTTTTTAATAGTCTATACCCCCTTGGGTTGGTGTTCTTTGTCCTCAGTTTTCCTTGTTGCTTTTCAGGTTCTGCTGTGTGGCAGCTGGCGGCCTCCTTCCTGAAATTGCCAATCTCTGGTACCCACTGCATCGTAGGTGCCACCATCGGCTTCTCTTTGGTGGCTAAAGGACAGGAAGGTGTAAAGTGGACGGAGCTGCTCCGCATCGGTAAGTGTTTCGTCACATTTTGGTGCGATGAGACAAATAATTTTTTGTATACATAGAATAGTGGATAACTGTGGGTCTCAGCAATGGGACTCCCAAAACCAGGGCATTATTTGTTTACAAATAACCCGACTGTCTTGAAGGTTAAGGATTATCGGTCCTGGGATGTTTTTCTTGGTTAGTTTCCCTTATAATTTATGACCAGACTGTAAAGTTGATCCTTTTACAATGGTATTGCACGTAAAAAATTAACCAATATTACACCTACAATTCCACGTGACATTTACACGGCTTCCATGGGAAAATTATTGTACACTGTAATCTTGGTAAATATTTCATACCAGCAAATCTCTTGCTAATCTCCTGCTACACATGACCTTTACGTCTGTCCCGGCCTGCGCGTTCATGTCTGGGTGCATTGTATTCTGTAAGAGTCAGAGGGTGAAGCTGATTTTTGTTTCTTGGAAATGTGTATATTTATTTTTTTTTGTTTTACAATTTGAGCTCTATTCCCATAAGTGACTAGAAGCCAAAAACTCTGGAGTAGGAGCAGAACCACCATTTTTTGACAATGAACACGAGGACGTGTCCTCCGCCTCCATTCAGTGTTTATATATGCTCAGGGGGGGGGGGGAACCCATTGATCTGATATTTATGACCTATCCTGACGATATGTTACCAGTAAAGACCAGATGACGTCTTTCAGTCATTGTATGTAGGAAAAGTGTAAAGAAGAAATAATAATTGTGCCTTGGTTTCCTTCTAGTGCTGTCCTGGTTTGTGTCCCCTCTGCTGTCTGGGATCATGTCTGCTCTTCTGTTTTTCCTCGTCAGAATGTTCATCCTCCGCAAGGTAAGGAGTCAGTATTTCCAGACACTCTTTCCTATAGCGTTTAACATATTTCAGAAATAAGTTGTTTGCATGATGGACTTGTCTGCAGCATAAAACATTGTGGGGTGTTTTGTGTAATCTGCGCATAACCTAGCACCCGGCTCCAGACGTTTCTGGTAACTACAGGAGTCCTGTTGTGCTGGATGGACTAATAGTAATGACGTCTTGTAGAATATGAATAGGTATGCTGGATCATTGTAATATAGTGTACAATTGAGCAGCACAGGGCCTATGGTTAGTGCTGGGGTCCTGGGTTAAAAAACCCCCACCAAGAACAATTTCTGCAAGAAGCTTGTATGTCCTCCCTGTATTTGGAGTGTGGAAAGCAATAGGAGGAAAGCCACAGGCAAATAGGGAGTTTAGATTGTGAGCCTCAATGGGGACAGTGATGACCATATCTGTGAAGTGCTGCAGAATTGAATGGTGCATTTGTTGCAAAATTATGAAGTGAATAACTCCTAAAGCATCACTTGTGGTGTGTGTAATAACTGGATATACGTATAGCATGCTGTAGGTATATACTGTATTTTTAATTTTATAAGACACGCCCCTAATTTAGAGGAGGAAAATTGGGGGAGGGAGGGGAATAAGAAACGTTAAAGTTAAAATGTGGGTTCGTCTTATAATCTTGGTGTGTCTTGTATTAGCTCACCAGGGGGGGAGTGGTGGTGATGGAGCGGTTCAGGTAGGTCAGAGATGCTGCAGGCTCAGGAGGGTCGGTGATACGCAGGAGGAGGTGTCACTGCAGTGGAGCGGCTCAAGAGGGTTGGCGATACTGTAGGCTCTGGGGGGAGGGGAGCGGTGTCGTGGCAGCGGGTGCCATTGATCTGGCCGTGGGCTCTCTTTGAGTTGTTTGCGGTTGATATGGACTGCAAGAAAATGGCCACTGAGTCCTATCTGCGCACATGCCGCCTCCAAAGCCGTTTTCCTGAAGTCCATCCTGTCAACCGCGAGCGATTTTCAAAGGAGTCAGCCGGCAGATCAGTGACACCCAAGAGCCCACAGCATCGCCAACCCTCTGTCCAGTGACCTACTGAGCCGCTCCACTGCAGTGACCCCCCCCCCCCCCCCTTCCCTCTCCTCCGGACCTTCCGTATTGCCGACCCTGCCTCCTATGACCCTGCCCCGGTAAGCCATATCTGGATTACAAGTCGCACCCCCCGTTTTGGGAGGGGTAGGGTGGGAGCAGAGTGCATTTTATAATCTGAAAAATCTTGTAGTTTTATTATGCCTGTAGTGAATTTGTGCAGCAGACCTCACACATTGCACTCTGAGAAATGGCACATCCAGTGTAATGCAGGACAAGTACAACTATTTGCACCATAACTATAGTGCGTGTGTATAATACCTACTCATTGGGTTTTTAATTCTCATGTGCAGTCTGCTTCTAAGCTTTATTGCTTCTGTGAAGTTGTACGTAAGCACATAAATCATTAGTGATCCAAGCGCTTTATATGGTGCTGTGCGGCCGTCCTGCTGGCCGGCGTCTTTCCTACCCATGTACATCCCAGACGTTACTGCTGGTGCACAGCCCTCGGTGACCATGAGTGGGCATACAGTGCATGTCGTGCCCCCGTGCAGGCTGTGACTCCAGTTTATGCACTTACTAGTACAAGCTCAAAAAATGAGCACATATTCTTGCCCTAGCCTTATTTTACTGGTGCAGATGTAATACGTGTAACATATTACTTGCACTACACTTGGATTGTAAAGTGCTGCTGAATGTTTGGTGCTATATAACTAAAAATTACTACACTTGTGTATGGGGACATGTAGTGTGCACTTAGTCCATCCCCCGTTTTTTATGATCAACATATTCCTGTATAAAACAGCATTTGAGCAAAGTATGTATCAGCTCTTAACATATAGAAAGCACCCATATACCCCATTGTTTCCCATCTCTTTAAGGTACAACCAGGAGACAGAGCAGGGACCTTTTTTCATATTTTTACCTGTTCTTGGATTAATTTTTTTTTTTTTTTTTTTTTGTCATGTCCCATGGATATGAATGTCTAGGGGTCCGTGCCCACGATCAGTGTTTGCAGCATTTTGGACGCAGCATGTCCTTCCCTGCATCCAAAACGCTGTGTTGCACAGTGGATGAGATTAATAGAAATCTCTTTGCCCACTGGGCTCCTTTCCTCAGCAAAATCTGACATGTAGCGCTGCTTTCCGAGCCGCAGAGTGTCAATTTATGCTTGTAGAGACGAGTGTTCTCTGCAGGGAGAAGACGGCGAAAATACGCTGCACCCGGAATCCTGATTGTGGGCATAGACTGCTGCGTCCTCCCACAGAACACTAGTGTCTCCTCCAGAGGGCTGACACTGCCTTCCAGAACGCAGCGTATGCGGATCGTGAAAACTTACCCTAAGGTTGACTTCACATGTGGAATAATCATATATATTTTTTTTTATTTATTTATTTATTTTTTTTATTGGATCCAGCAAAAAAAGTTGTGCAAACATGCCACTTTTGTGGTTTTTGTTTTTTTTTTGTTTGTTTCCCTCCCCATTCCCCCTCCCATATATCATAGAAGGTTGTAGAAAACTTATCAGTTGACTGATTGCTATTTATGTTCCATTTGCAACTGATCCAGTAACTGTCTGAGCTTTGATATTTTGTGTTTCTTGCAGCCTGACCCTGTACCCAATGGACTGCGTGCCCTGCCTGTATTCTACGCCTGTACGATTGGCATAAACCTGTTCTCCATCATGTACACCGGCGCACCTCGTGAGTACAATTTACACTGCACTAGGTCTTTTTGGCTTTTGCTTCTCGAGCCCATTATTAAATCCGCAATTTACTACTTTTACTTTGCAGGACTGAAATCTTCTAGAAGTCTGCTGGCCTGTGCCCATTACAGAAGGCTGCAGGCTAGTGTATGCTGACATTTCTAACCTAACTAGTTAACCCCCTGGCTGCATCACTACAGCCTTTTCCTCCCTGCTCCTTCAGCAGAGCCATCCCCCACCTTCCCATCAGCCATGGCTATGAAGATCCAGCAGAAGAACTCGCACTCCCTTCCTGACCCTTATTTATTTTATTTTTTTTTTTTTCCACCTTGCCCTCCTACTCTTGTAAAGTCTAGCGGACAGGTTCCTGCAGTGCCCATAAAGCAATGGATGATTGACCCCTTCACTGGAAGGGCTGTTATTGACCACTGACTGAAGCCCAGCATATTAAGTCCTCACCATTTTAAAGATGTTTGCCGGTGAGTGGGATTGGTCTGGTTTATGACCAGCGGTCGTAACAAACCTGTGCAGAGCCATATTCCCTCAGTTGAGGGACTGCTGTAAAGCGTATGGTTTACAGCAATCGGTGAATGTAAGCAAATATCTCAAAAATGGTGACAAACACGCAGGCCCAGGTTTCTTTGTTTTGTTTTTCTGGGGTGTTCCTTAGTTTGTTTTGTGGTTTTTGGTTTGTTTTGGTTTTTTTCTGTTTACGCCAATCCCAGTAAAATATTTTTGACTACGAGGGCTGCGTACAGGTGACAAATTAATCAATTGTCACTAGAATGTAATCCAGTCCCTGACACTCGGCAGCTGACGGATGCATAACATTTATTTCAGGGGTGATCGCCTTGGAATTTGGCACATCCATTGCCCTTCATTAAGACTGGGGTACAAAAACACGGGTCTAGATGAGACTAGGACAAAGTATGACAAAGTTGCAAAACTTCTGCATGATGCAATTTATATTTTTCCTCATTATTTGCCTATTGGGAAAGGCCTTTTGAAGAACTTTGTACATCTCATTCCACGTTGTCAGGATTACATCAGATGTAAAGTTAGTGACGGTTTCATGGCGAGCGCCTGACCTGGTGTACAGGGCAGGTATTAATTCTTTACTATTTTGAAATGTGCCAAATATCCATTTAACAACATAAAGGAAATTTTGGAGTCTTCAACTGGAAGGTAGTGACTTATTATGGGCATCTCTGGGTGTGAGCTGTGTTGGGCAGTGTTATCTGTACACCTTCCTGTTACCCTACTGTGAGGGTTATTGGCTGGACGTGCTCGGTTTGGCCAGGACGGGCATATTGGCTTATGTCTCCAGCTTTAGCTTTTCATTTAAGAAGTCCTGCTCACAGCAGCTGAGCTCGGCCTTATGGGGATCATTAGCTGACAGCTGATAGTTGACAGCTTCGGTTGTCAGCGGAGTGGACAACAAATGCTTCTGAGGAATTTGTCCGTTCTGCCCTGTAACAGAAACTCCACGTCAACAAACTATTCCACGTCAGTCATGGCTGAGCGTTGTTGTATTGATGGCAGCTACTGGGATGTGCTAGTCGTCATTAAAACATTAAGACTGTTGGAAGTTATGGTGTCTATAGCCGCAGTGTCTGGGTGTCTGGGTGACACATCCATACCAAAACTAGTGTAGAACATTTATAGAGGGGGGGGAATACCACAACTGCCTCAAACCGCTAGTGTGTTTCCCCAAAAATAAGACCATAATATTCATTTATATAGCGCTGTTAATTCCACAGCACTTTACATACATTGGCAACACTGTCCCCATTGGGGCTCACAATCTCTAAATTCCCTATCAGTATGGTCTTTGGAGTGTGGGAGGAAACCGGAGTACCCGGAGGAAACCCACGCAAACACGGGGAGAACATACAAACTCCTCGCAGATGTTGTCCTTGGTGGGAATTGAACCCAGGACCCCCCCCCCCAGCGCTGCAAGGCTGCAGTGCTAACCACTGAGCCACCGTGCCGCCCATAAGAGTGACTTGTATTCTTTTCTGCTTTGAAAAAATGTGCTAGGGCTTATTTTGAAAAGTTGTCTTATATTTGAGCCCCCGATGCCTGCTTTATTGGTGCCAAGGGATTGCCCCACAATCCTCGGTATTTCTCCTGATCGGACAGTGACAGCTGCATAGAAATAATCACACCCAGACGAGGAGTGCTGTCGAGGATTGCAGTGAGAACGTGACTGCTAATTAAGTGACTGAATATTCAGCCCCATTCCCACCCACCTCTTTTCTGCCCGCTCTATTACCGGTACTGCCAGCCCCAGGATTCCATCACAATCCTCGGCGACACTCTTCTGAGTGTAACAGCTGCATAGACAAGCACACTGTTTCTCAGCTGAGGAGAGGTGTGATGATTGTGATGCCATCCTTCAGCTGGCAGTGCTGGTAACACAGCAGTCATAGTCCCTGTGCAGGATGCAGTCATGGGTGGGATTACAGGAGGATGAGGTGGAATATTCATTCACTTAATTAGCCAGCGCATTCTCATTGTAACCCTCAGCAGCACTCCTGATCTGAGGGACTGCTGCGTGTATTGCAGTTCTCACTGGCGGCTTAGGAAATCCACGCGGATTATGAGGGCCACTAAGGATTGTGGTGCGATCCTTGGGCAGTGATGAGCAGAGTGTTTGTGAGAGCATAGGTCAGAGCAGTGGGTGGGGAAGAGGTGAATATTCATTCACTTAATTAGCTGGGGCTGAGAGCGACACAAAGGGACAATAACAGATGCCTGTCCTGAGATAGGGCTGCACAGGCAACTAGGGCTTATTTTTGGAGTAGGGATTTTCAAGCCTACTCCAATAAGGCTGAAAAATCCTGCTAGAAACCCAAGTTTTTAGCTTTGTGCTAGTAACATCTACATGTGGACAGAAACCTGCCGCCACATTGTCACACAAGCCTATGTCCAGGGAGGCCTGTACATTCCAGAATCTGTCAGTCTGTTCCTACATGTAAGGTTGTGTACAGGCAACAGCATTTTCAATCCTCATGGTATCTGCCAAAAAGTTGGATCGCCCTCTACGGTTTATAAATGAGGTGGTGCACATCTAAATATTTAGTCTGAGGGGAAAAGAAAAAAAAACCCAAAACTGAGTGGTCTGAGGGGCATAACTCCCTATGCACGATTTGTCTGACAGTCGGATGGCTCTCTTCCGTTCAAGTGTATGGGGCCATGAAGAAAATGGACTGCACGGAGAACTGAGTGGGGGTGTTTTTTTTATATATATTTTTTTTTTTTTTTTTTTGGGGAACCAGAAACTTTGATAGCTTGCTGTCACACAAATATATATTACAATTTGTTTTGCCTTTTGTAAATGAAAACCGCTAACTACTAAAATGGGTGAGCGCTCCCCTCCATGAGGGTACGTGCCCATGATCCGAACATGCTGTGTCCTCGAAGTGTAATGTCCTCTCCTGCGGGGCTGTGAGTGCTCTGTCCGCAGGAGACTGCAGCTGTCTGTGATCATGGTTGGGCCACTGCGGGCTTTCTCTTTTCTCCCTGAGAACACTTAGGCTATGTGCCCACAAGACTCTGTACCCCCGGATTTTGCTGCAGAAAACCTGTGCCTTTATCTGGATTTTCTAGATAAACCCGCAGGTTTTAGCAAGTACAGACACTCCCCATGTTATCCTATAGGACATGGGGAGTGCGGTGTCCATGTTGCGGTATGTGCGGCTGTGGAATATGCTGCGGATGTCCCACAGCCGCACATAACTGCATGTCAATTATTCCTGCGGAATTACCTGCGAAAAACCCCGCCTCTCCACTATGGAGATAGAGGCCGGGACTTCCACATGTAAATCACACGAATGTCCGCAGGTTTACCGCAGATATTTTGCTGGAATTCCGCAGCAATGTATAGCTGTATACAGCTGCGGGTATATAGTCCCGTGGGCACATAGCCTTACTACTCTGCAGCAAGCAATTGACATAGTTGTAGCTGGGGAAGCCGCACCGCAGGTCAGTGTACTCTGCGGGAACACTAAGCACAGTGGGCATTTCTAGAAATCCCATCCGCTGTTTGTACTGTACAAAGCAGCGTCCAAAACGCTGTGAACCCCGATTGTGGGCACGCAGCCTAATAAAACGGCCAGACTTGGACTTTTCTGTCAATGCTCCAATTGGGCCAGTGTTCTACTAGAAGTAAAGGGCGATCTGTGCTATACTGCCCTCACTTTGCCCTCACTGATCTGCTTCAAGCAGACATGACGTCCTAAAGTTGAAGCAAATATAACAACTGATTGTGTCCCTTAGTGAAGACCTTAGAGGCGGTCTGGCAGATATACATCTCTAAATTATTTTTTTAAGGCATGGAATTAAAGGGGTTGTCCAATAGTAGGACAACCCCTTCCGATTCCACAGTTTCCCCTGGGTACAATAAAGCCTATACTCACATCCACAGCCAGTGCCCTTCCACCAGTGTCTAGGCTCATCTGAGGTAGTGATGTCATGTAACCTCCGCGTCCAATCAGCGCTGGCTTCCTTCTCCCCCCCCCCCCCCCCTTTTGGGGCCAAACAAGCAAACAATAGGAAGTCAGCGCTGCAGTCGCTCACTTCTTGATGATTAACTCATTTGGCCCGAATGCGGGGAGAGAAGTCTGCGCTGATTGGACGCAGGGCTCATGTGACATCACAACCTCAGATGAGCCTGGACCACATTGGAAAGGGGCTGGCTGCAGAGGGGAGTAGAGGCTTTCTTTTACCTGGAGGAAACGTGGAATCAGAAGGGGCTGTCCTAATAAGGAACACCTTTTATAAATGAGTGGCATACTGTCCTCCCAGTACTCTCACATCCATCGCAGGCCATGCCGGATATTGTCAGTCCTGTTCAGCAGTCACCGCATCGCTGCCGCCTGTAATTTGCAGCAGTCAGGTGACAAACGAGGACGTGCTCTTCTAGTTTGTTGGCTCTTGTTCTTCCGCACATGACCGCTGCCACAGGGCTGTGACCTCTGAATGGGGCCGACACCACTCCGGAGCAATAAAATATACACTGGTGCATACAGTATCCATATCTTCAATATTTATTTATTTTTATTTTAATATAATATACTCGTACATGCGGCCTGGCTGATTAAATGTCCAAACCAATTGCCAGACTTTACCCAGATGGACCTTTTTTTTTTTTATTTTATTTTTTCCTTTCGGGGAGTGTACAGATTTCTGTACATTATTGTGTAATCTTATGATTTTAAATCTACCGCTATAATAGTGCTCCTTTTTTAGCCTCAAAATAATCTGCTACAAACTGAGAGGACGGTTAATAAACCATTGATTCCTCACACGGAAACCTCTGCCTCGCAGCTTCATCAAGACTTGGATTCCGGGGCTGCAGACTCCGCTCATCTGGAAGGCTGTGCGATGTGGGACGGCTTTCATATAGGTCTTGTTTTTTATTTTCTAGTGCTCGGATTTGACAAGATTCCCCTGTGGGGCATCATCCTGATCTCGGTGGGTTGTTCTGTGATTTGTGCCCTGGTTGTCTGGTTCTTCATATGTCCAAGAATGAAGAAGAAAATAGAACGTAAGTGTCTCACCTCTGTATTATTAGTATTATTATTAGTATTATACTGCAGTGATAGCATTAGTGTGACGCCATCGTGCTGGAAAGGAGACCTAAGGCTGTGTTCACACACTGCATCTTTTACTGTGGTTTTGTTACATTTTTGAGGTCCCAAAGATGCACCTAAATGCATGCACATCCTTCTCCCAGCAAAGTCTGAGACTTCTATTTTGCTGTCTACACTGGGCATCTTTTTTATGGCTGCGTTTTTGAAGATGCAGCATGTCCCTTCTCTTTTGCGCTTTTGAGCCCTTCCAGTCAATATTTGGCATAAAAATCGCTTTGGGCAAAATGCAGGAAAGCCACGTCAACGCATGCGTGTTGTTTTTTTTTGTTTTTTTTTTTTAATTTAAGGCCAAAAACACCACATCTTTGTGGTTTAAAAATATATAGAAATAAAACGTATTATATTCATATTCAAGCAGTGTGTGAACATAGCCTTAGGAAGTGTCTAATGCTGGGTTCACACGTAGCGACGCAGCAGCGATCACGACGGGCGACCTGACCTTATCAGGATCGCTGCTGCGTCGTTACATGGTTGCTGGTGAGCTGTCAAACAGTCAGATCTCACCAGCGACTGGTGGAAGCGATGCTGCGCTTGGTAACTAAGGTAAATATCCGGTAACCAAGGAAAGGGCTTCCCTTGGTTACCCGATGTTTACCGTGGTTACAGCTTACCGCAGGCTCTAGACGCCGGCTCCCTGCTCGCTTCAGTTCGTCGCTGTCACACACAGCGATGTGTGCTTCACAGCGGGAGAGCAACAAGCAAAAAATGAAGCAGGACATTCAGCAACGAGTGGCGACCTCACAGCAGGGGCAAGCTCGTTGCTGGATGTCACACACCGCGACAGCAACGGGACGTCGCTGCTACGTCACAGAAAATGGTGACGTAGCAGCGACATCGCTGTGTGTGACACCACCTTAAGACTAAGGTCTAAGACACCCAGCATGAAAATCTGAGCAAGTGGGATGCGATAAAACATTGCATTCCACTCGGACCAATATTAGCCTGTGTCAGTGCACATCGCTCATTATTTTCTCAGCCCTAATCGGACCGAGAAAACAATCTCCGCATGCTGCGGGTGTAATGCGATCCTTGTTTCTCTCGCACCCATTAAAGTCTATGGGGTGAGAAAAATCGCACTACACCGGTGGCAATGGAGGAGAGAGGGAGATAAATCCCTCCCCTCCTCAGCTGTGGTCAGATCGCATGATCTGACCACAGTCGCAGTGACACTCTGGCTGGCAGAGCTTCATGCAAGGATCGCAGCAGTCCCCTGTGTGGCCCCGGCCTAAAGGTAAAAAGACTGCTCCTTATCTAGGCTGGCGGGCCCATCGTGATAATATGTCTGCTGCTGTCAGGCAAGCAGATGTAATCCATACTATTTACCGGTCTTTAATGGTGGCAAAATAAGACAGGATTAATCCTATCATCAGAATATCTGTGCAGGATCAGTGGGCCATCAAGGAATTTGAAGCTGGTTTAGGGAGGGATGGCAGGCTACAATGCTGGAATTGTGTGTAGAGGATGACCATTCTGCTCGTTCTCACTGCCCCATCGCTCATTCCTCAGGTGACATAAAATCCAGCCCGTCAGAATCTCCCTTAATGGACAAGAAGAACATGGACGAATGCCACATACTGAAGTCTGAACCCGATGTCAAACTGCCTATCGACACTGGTGTGGCTGCAGAGACCAAGGTGCCCATTTTGGACCTGGTATCGGTGCCATCGCGGGCCGCAGAAGAGCGAACCGTAACCTTCAACTTGGGTGATATTGATGATATCCCGGAGAGGGAGAAATCCCAGAGTATGGAGACCAACATTGACCAGGCAGTGAACGGTGAGTGAACAAGATGTAATGCACATGACCATGGTCTAGATCCATGCAACATATAATAATAATAAAAAAATATCCTGTAAACCATAGCAGTGGGCTTCACTGCCCTCAGTACTGTTGGAGTGGGATATGGTGCACTGCGGATCCCTACTGCTATGAATTGCCCTCCAGCTATAAACAGGTTTCCCAGAGGTCACTCATGCTTTCCTTCACAGGCTTCACCTGTAGCTGCAGTAAACTTCTCACCCTTCTTTGCATTTCTGCAATCCACCTTCCGTTCCAAGGCTTTGTTTTTTCAGCTCTTGTCACGTAGTCACAGGACTAACAGTCCATCATGTGACACAAGAAATGACATTTACCTTAGTCGGGTGTATGATCCCTTCAGTGCTTTTCTTGGCCTTATCCTTGTAGCTATATGCATTAGCTGACCCACTCATTTTATTTTTGTCTACATTTGCCCCATGCCCTCTCTCCCTAGTAGATGTTGGGAGAGGTTTATAAATTAAACATGTGAGGGTTCAATATGTCTGATCCATTTTTTTTTTTTTTTTTTTTTTTTTTTTTTTATTAAAATCTGTTAGTGTGTGCCATTACTACCTCTTGTGGTAGGGCATTCCACAGTCTGACTGCTCTAACTGTAAAGAGCCCTTTCCTATTTAGGTGTCGGAATCGCTTTTCTTCCACTCGCAGTGAGTGCCCCCTGGTCCTTAGTATTGTCTTCGGAAGAAATAAGTCATGTGCCAGTCCTTTATATTGACCACACATGTATTTATACATATAAATGAGATTTCCTCTGAGATGTCTGTATTTTTTTTTTTTTCTAAGCTAAACATATCTAACTTTCTCAACCTGTCATCATATGGGAGGCCTCCATTCCTTGTAGTAGTCTACTTGGCTAAACCGAGCGTGCATGTATGTGTTGGCTGCACAAAGATCCACGGACACTATCTAAGGTGTATAATCGACTTAAAGGGAACCTGTCACCACTTTTTTGGCCTATAAGCTGCTGCCACCACCACCGGGCTCTTTATATATATATATATATATATATATATATATATATATATATATATATATATATATATATATATATATATATATATATATATATATATATATATATATATATATATATATATATATATATATATATATATATATATATATATATATATATATATATATATATATATATATATATATATATATAGCCTTCTAACATGGTGTATATAAGAGCCCAGGCCGGGGGTATAACAAACACTTTATAATACTTATCTAACGGTTGCGCGGTGGGCCTTATGGGCATCTCCGGTACCACCTCCTGTCCATCTTTGTCCTCCTTCTCTAGCCGCGGTGCATGACTGGTCCGACGTCATCCACACTCGCCGGCATTCAGGTCCTGAGCAGGGCAGATCAAAGTATTGTAGTGCGCCTGCGCAGGAGCGGTGAGTGTGTATGACGTAGACGCGTCATGCACCCTGACTTCAGAAAGAGGACGAAGATGGCCGAAAGAGGAGACGCCGGCACTGGAGACGCCCATTAGACTCACCGCGTGACCATTAGGTAAGTATTATAAGGTGATTTTTATGTTATACTCCCGGCCTGGGCTCTTTTATATACAGCATGTTAGAATGCTGTGTATATAAGAACTCTGTGGTGGTGGCTGCAGCTTCTAACCCAAAAAAGTGGTGACAGGTTCCCTTTAAGAAATACTACCTACACAAGATAATGGGGATATTGGCCGAGAGTCCATGAAAAATATACACCCCTATAGAGAAGGCCGTTACCTCTTCCTGGGGCTGCAAACACTTGGAATAGTAATTCATCCTCCCCAGAGTCACTCTGGACGTGACCTAGAATGGATCCATTGTAGAAAGTTGGTGAAAGGGGAAAGTGTCGTGTTACAATGAAGCGGAGTCACTTGACAAGTTGTTTGCTCTGACCACAAGAGCTACTTCCACATAAATCCTGGCTGCCAGCTCGTCCTGGGAGCTCTGCATGGAGACAACACAAAATATTAACCTATATAATGTCTATATAACCTGTTATTACATACATGTAAGCATTACTGTCAGTGGAGCCTTGGATTAGGAGCAGAATTGGTTTCGGGAGTGCGCTCTTAAACCAAGTTACTCTTATATCAAAGCGAATTTTCCCATAGGCAATAATTGAAACGCAGACAATTCGTTCCACAACCCAAAAATATTCACTGTATTTATACAAACTTATTACAGTAATACAAAATAATGTCCTGTATTCATATACAATTATTACAGTACACTAATACACAATACTGTATAGTAAACATGTAAAACAAATTAAACTGCGCTATAGCTTACAATAGAAGTGTTGGTGTGCCGGAGGCACAATACAAGCAATGTGCTGCACTGGTTAGCCAAAAGAGTACAATACTGAATGCACAAATGCAAATTGATAGATATGCTATAAAGTATATACTGTACTGTGCAATGGTATACTGTATACAGTACATATGTATAGAAAGTTAGTCAGAGCGCAGTGAAAGGACGGAACCGGAAGTGTGCACGGGGAGGATTTGCTCTTATTGCAAAGCATTGCTCTTAAACCAAGTTACAATTTTTTTTAAAAAGCTTTGCTTGTCTTGCAAAACAGTCTCAAACAAAGTTACTCTTAATCCAAGGTTCCACTGTACTTAAACTGCATAGATTGTGGTGGATGTTGTAATTTTGTATGTCTTTATTTTCTTAGGCGCTGTGCGATTGCCAAATGGAAATCATGTACAGTTCAGCCAGACAGTGAGCAACCAGATGACCTCCAGCGGGCATTATCAATATCATACCGTGCACAAAGATTCTGGTCTGTACAAAGAGCTCCTGCACAAGCTGCACCTAGCAAAAGTGGGCGACTGCATGGGGGATTCTGCCGAGAAGCCGCTCCGCCGCAACAACAGCTACACCTCCTACACCATGGCCATCTGCGGGATGCCTCTAGACTCCTTCCGACACAGGGAGGCTGAGGTACGCCCAGAGGAGGCTGAGAAACTAACCTGGCATGGAGCAGACGGGAAGAAGAGGACTCGCATGGACAGCTACACCAGTTATTGTAACGCCGTGGCAGACGCACCCCAAGATATTAGCACAGAAGAACAGGAAGAAGCTGGCACAGAAGAGGCTGTAGACCGGAAAAGCAGCAACTCCTCACTAGAAGAATGGCACGACCAAGACAAGCCGGAGGTGTCTCTTCTGTTCCAGTTCTTGCAGATCCTTACGGCCTGCTTTGGCTCTTTTGCACATGGTGGAAATGATGTCAGGTCAGTCGGCATGGGGAGAGGTAGTGGTGGTCACCAGATAAGCTTCTATATTATCTATTGTGGTATGCAGACTTGTAAGGCTCTGTTCACATGTCCATTAGTAACGTGCGTGTGCGCGTGCGTGTATTAAAAGGTCTTCCATTCTCATGGATCCGGTACTGAAATGTTTGTTTCCATTTTCATCATCCCAAAACCAAAGTCACTGCTGGATGTGTGAACAGAACCTAATCCTAGATGCTGGGTGCAAGTTTTGCATTAACAATTTGCCTTCTTGCATGAGCGTAACGACCACCTTCTTCTTGTCGCTTGCAGCAATGCCATCGGTCCTTTGGTTGCTCTGTGGCTGGTTTATGAGACTCGAGATGTGACCAGCAAAGCTGCTACCCCTATCTGGCTGCTCCTGTATGGAGGAATCGGTATCTGTATCGGTCTCTGGGTCTGGGGACGAAGGGTTATCCAGACGATGGGCAAAGATCTGACCCCCATTACTCCCTCAAGGTAATCCAATGGTGTCCTATTAAATCTTTTTCTCATCTCCTTCTAAAGCTTGTCTTATACACAATGGGTTCTTGAGAATAAAATGAGGGGCTGGTATTTTTGCTCTGAAGGATGATTTGGCACTTATTTTAAGGGGATATCTTGTAAAAAAAAAAAAAAAAAAAAAAAAAAGTTATATTTTTCCTCAATAAAAAAAAAATCAACATTTAAGGCTGTTAGCCATAAAAATGCATCTTGTGTCCAAAAAAAAGCATGTGTTTTTGATGTGTCTTTTAATCATACGTTTTTGTATGGGGGGAAAAAACAAAGAATTGACATGCTGCATTTTTTGTTATCACAAATATGCAGGAAAAAGACTGCTGGGTGAGGAAAAACATGCAGTTTGTGGTGACTAAATGCCCACGGGAGCTTGCTTCTGCGGATTTTGCCTCGGAAAACCTGCGGATTTATCTGGATTTTCCAGATAAATCCGCAGGTTTCAGCAAGTACAGACACTCCCCATGTTATCCTATGGGACATGGGGAGTGCTGTCCATGCTGCGGTATGTGCGGCTGCGGAATATGCTGTGGATGTCCCGCAGCCGCACATAACTGCATGTCAATTACTTCTGCGGATTTACCTGCGGAAATCTGCCTTGGTCCCATACTTACCTGCCTTGATAGCAGACACCAGAGTCACTTTCCTGCGGAGGAGGTGGGTGGGGCCTGCACGAGCTCTGGTCATGTGACAGCCAGAGCTCATTCAGGCCTGCCCACCTTCTCCTGCACAGTGCAGAGACTGACAGACACGGCGGCCAGGAAGTGAAGTGCTGCGTGATGGAGCGAAGTATTCCTGTGGAAATCCCACCTCTCCACTATTGAGAGAGAGAGGCCGGGACGTCCGCAGGCAAGTTGCACGAATGTCCCGCAGGTTTACCGCAGATATTTTGCTGGAATCCCGCAGCTATGTATAGCTGCGGGATTCCGGGGAGCTGCTGCGGGAAACCTGTGGACGTACCTGCGGATATATCTGTGGGCACATAGCCTTATTCTGCTGCTATGAAACCTCATCTAACAATTTGCATCTGCTATTTTGCTTAACATAAAGTATAATGCTGTAGATTAATCTCCCTTTTTGGCTTGTGAGTTGACAGTGTGTACGACTTTCTATTTCAGTGGTTTCAGCATTGAGTTGGCGTCTGCCCTGACGGTCGTAATTGCTTCAAATGTTGGTCTCCCCATCAGTACAACGCATTGTAAGGTGAGTGGTTTATTCTCCGCACCCTCATTAACTACGGGAAACGTTTGTGGTAACTGGGTAGTTGGAGAAAAAGAAATGACTACTTTTTTTTTCTCCCTACAGGTTGGGTCTGTTGTATCGGTCGGGTGGCTTAGATCCAAAAAGGCGGTGGACTGGCGTCTCTTCAGAAATATCTTCCTTGCTTGGTTTGTCACCGTGCCAATTTCAGGCCTGATCAGCGCTGGTATCATGGCACTATTCAAGTACGCGATCCTCCGAGTATGATCCTGAATCGCCTGCGATCCAAAATCTCCACTCAGGACCTCCCATATCCACTGCACATATCTCATCAGTGCAATGCAACAGGATGCAAGAGACCGTCCTCTGCTCCCTCCCAATACCTGAACGAGGGGCTGAAAAATAACAGACCCCGAATATGCAATACGTCCACTCTGTCAGGGATGGGTAGAAATAACGGAGGAGTAGAGGCGGTGGATTTAAACAGGATTCTCTCCCCTCCTCCCCTTTGTGCTGTAAAACTGCTTTAATGCGCTAGAATACTACAAATCAACCCAATCTACCTGTATACATGTACCGATCATTCCTCAGTATTAATGTTCTCTGTATATAGACCTGCTTGTGTGTCGGCCTCTTTGTTTTTTCACTGTAAATGTCTGAGCATCTTGTTTATATCTCACAGGAGGATTTTTCTTTCCCCCATTCACTGTCCTCTATCGCTGCACGGCAGTAGAATGGGCGAGGTGGCTGACTATTCACCTCTTCATCCGTGTCTAGATTTAGACTTCTTTTTTTTTATCTTAAAATCTTGGGAGACCATGATTTTTGATTTTATTTTTTAATAAAGAATCCAAAATATTTAATCTTTTGAGGATGTGCTGTCTCTATGGGATTTGTAGGCCCCAGCTAAAAGTGCAGTTCCAGTAACTCAGGAGCATTGTGATCATGCAAAATGGGGAATTCTGTCCTGCATAGTGTCCATTTTCACTGGTCTGTAAATTTTTTTTCTTTTTTTTTTTTTTTTTTTTTTTTTTGTTACTGGTGAAGTCCAAATAAATGAGCACTAAATCAACTAGCGCCTGGTGCAGAATTGTCATTATTGCTTCTCTTCTTTGGCAGGCACTACTGCAGAGAACCTCTATTTTGTATGCAAAACTGCAAACTTTTATAGGTAAATATTTTTTTTTAATTTTTAGAGCTCTAATTATTTAGTTTTGATGGGGCTGTACAGTGGGTACGGAAAGTATTCAGACCCCTTTTTAAATGTTTCACTTTGTTTCATTGCAGCTATGTGGTAAATTCAAATTTATTTTTTTTTACCCCTCATTAATGTACACTGTGCACCCCATCTTGACGGGGGGGGGGGGACAAATTTTAGAAATTTTTGCAAATTAAAGAAACTGAAGTCACATGGTCATAAGTATTCAGACCCTTTGCTCACTCCTATTTAGGTCACATGCTGTCCATTTACTTGTGATCCTCCTTGAGATGGGTTTACTTCAGTGGAGTCCAGCTGTGTTTAATTAAAATAGGACTTTATTTGGAAAGGCGCACACCTGTGTATATAAGACCTCACAGTGCATGTCACACCAAATAAGGATCATGAAGTCAAAGGAACTGCCCAAGGAGCTCAGACAGAATTGTTGCAAGGCACAGATCTGGCCAAGGTTACAAAATAATTTCTGCAGTACTCCAGGTTCCTAAGAGCACAGTGTCCTCCATAATCCTTAAATGTAAGAAGTTTGGGACCACCAGAACTCTTCCTAGACCTGGGCATCCAGGCAAACTGAGCAATTGGAGAAGAGTAGTGTTGGATGCAGGGCTGTGGAGTCGGTAAGCCAAACCTTCGACTCCGACTCCTCAAATTCTCTTGCACCGACTCCGACTCCTACATATATTGCTTAGTTAGGTGAAAAATTTATTGTAGTACATGAATATGTGTATGTGAACATCAGACATTTAATAATTTTTATGATACGATAATCAAGATATTTGGATAGAACATAAAATATATTTATTGGAATACAACTTTAGAACACAAAAAACTGTAATAAATTGTAAATATGTAATACACTATGTAATATACAGTAGATTACATATATATCTTGTGTGTGTATATACACTGTGTGTGTGTGTGTATATATATATATATATATATATATATATATATATATATATATATATATATATATATATATTACATATTTACAATTTATTAGTTTTTTGTGTTCTAAAGTTGTATTCCAATAAATATTTTATGTTCTATCCAAATATCTTGATTATTGTATCATAAAAACAATTAAATGTCTGATGTTCACATTGTACTACAATACATTTTTCACTTAAATATAAGCATTATACTAAATGTTATTATTTAGTAAAATATTCAGCACATTCTGCATTGCACTCCTGTCCCCAATTTATTATATATTTTAGGAGTCGGAGTCGGTGCATTTTATACCGACTCCGACTCCACCAAAATGAACTCCGACTCCGACTCCACGACTCCGACTCCGACTCCACAGCCCTGGTTGGATGAGTAGCTAACTAGTCATGCTTGCTATGCTGTTAGCGAGTACTGTCCGCTACCTGCCTATTTGTTATGAGTAGCGGGCGCAATGTAAGTCAATGGGAAATACTCGCTAAGTAGTGGGTAACCCACAAGCCGTACCATTCACTAACACAAACTACGGCTTTCAGGACACTCGCTACTTAGCGAGTATTTCCCATTGGCTTAAATTGCGCCCGCTACTCATAACAAATAGGTGGGTAGCGGACAGAACAAACGAGTGAGTAATGAGTAGCGGGCGCAATGTAAGTCAATGGGAAATACTCGCTAAGTAGCGAGTATCCTGAAAGCCATACTTTTCGTGTGAGTAGCGAATGGTACGGCTTGTGGGTTACTCATTACTTGGCAAGTATTTCCCATTGACTTATATTGTGCCCGCTACTTGTAACAAATAGTGAGTACTGTCCACTACTCGCATAACAGCATATAACAAATGGCTACTCTCAACGCTAGAGAAGAGCCTTGAGAGAGGTAAAGAACCCTAAGATCACTGTGGCTGAGCTCCAGAGATGCAGTAGGGAGGTGGGAGAAAGGTGACTTTGTGGTGCTATCACTGCAGCCCTCCACCAGTCGGGCCTTTATGGCAGAGTGGCCTGACAGAAGCCTCTCCTCAGTGCAAGACATGAAAGCCCGCATAGTTTGCAAAAAAAACACATGAAGGACTCCCAGACTATGAGAAATAAGATTCTCTGCTCTGATGAGACTAAGAACTTTTTGGTGATAATTCTAAGCGGTATGTGTGGAGAAAACCAGGCACTGCTCATCACCTGCCCAATGCAATCCCAACAGTGAAACATGGTGGTGGCAGCATCATGCTATGGGGGTGTTTTTCAGCTGCAGGGACAGGACGACTGGTTGTAATTGAAGGAAAGATGAATGCGGCCAAGTACAGAGATATCTTGGAAGAAAACCTCTTCCAGAGTGCTCTGAACCTCAGACTTGGCCGAAGGTTCACCTTACAACAACACAATGACCCTAAGCACACAGCTAAAATAGCAAAGGAGTGGCTTCAGAACTCTGACCAGGGCAGCACGGTGGCTCAGTGGTTAGTACTGTTGCTTTGCAGTGCTGGGGTCCTGGGTTCAAATCCCCACAAGGCCAATACCTGCAAAGACTCTGTATGTTCTCCCCATGTTTGCGTGGGTGTTCTCTGGTTTCCTCCCACACTTCAAAGACATACAGATAGGGACCTTAGATTGGCAACACTGTCCCCATTAGGGCTCACAATGTATGTAAAGCGCTGTGGAATTAATAGTGCTATATAAATTAATATTATATAGTCTTCTTGACTGATCAAGCCAGAGCCCAGACCTAAACCCAACTGAGCATCTCTGGAGAGACATGAAAATGGCTGTCCACCAGCGTTTACCATCCAACCTGACGGAACTGGAGAGGATCTGCAAGGAAGAATGGCAGAAGATCCCCCAAATCCAGGATCCCAAGAAGACTCATGGCTGTATGAGCTCAAAAGGAGGGTGCTTCCTCTTAATACAGAGCAAAGGGGCTGATTACTTGTGACCATGTGATATTTCAGTTTTTCTTGTTAGAATTTGTATTTTATTTTTTTTCTGATAAGATTGGGCGCAGAGTGTATATTAATGAGAAAATGAACTTTCTTTGTCGCTCTATTGGGAGACCCAGACAATTGGGTGTATAGCTACTGCCTCCGGAGGCCACACAAAGTATTACACTTAAAAGTGTAAGGCCCCTCCCCTTCTGCCTATACACCCCCCCGTGGGATCACGGGCTCCTCAGTTTTCATGCTTTGTGCGAAGGAGGCTGACATTCCACGCATAGCTCCACTGTTTAGTCAGCAGCAGCTGCTGACTATGTCGGATGGAAGAAAAGAGGGCCCATACTAGGGCCCCCAGCATGCTCCCTTCTCACCCCACTTTTGTCGGCGGTGTTTGTTAAGGTTGAGGTACCCATTGCGGGTACGGAGGCTGGAGCCCACATGCTGCTTTCCTTCCCCATCCCCTTAGGGCTCTGGGTGAAGTGGGATCTTATCGGTCTCCAGGCACAGGAGACCATGCTCCATCCACAGCCCCTGGGACGCTGCTGGACATGGAGCTGAGTATCTTCAGGGACATGGCCCTGCTACGATTAAGGTACTCTGTGTCCCCGTAGGGACAGCGCACAGACACACGACAGCACTGCTGGGTGTGTTAGTGCGCCAGGGACGGCGGCGCTGCCCGCACTGGTGCCATCGCACACTACAGCGTAGCTGGGTGTGTTAGACTATTGGGGGACTGCCGCGCTAACCGCCGCTGCCATTTTTATCAGGCGCGGCTGGGACTTGTGGTGCGCCGGGGACTTCCGCGCCGACCAGGGCTTATATGCCGGCCCGCGCTTCTCACTCGAGTCCCCGGCTTTTGCGGCCTAGTCTCACTTCGTTACCGCCCACAGGCCTGCCAGTCAGGGTAAGGGCGTGACGCTGCACAGCACGGCAGCGCTGAGAGCTGGAGCATGCTTTGCATACTCCACCCCTCTCACTGTACACAGTGTGAAACCGGATTCCCGCACTTTCTGGGGCACGCCCACGGCCTCCTCCTCTACACAGGACGCCGGCAGCCATTCATGTCAGTTTTTTCTGTGGCTGAGAAAAGAGACAAGTTTGGGAAGACCCTGGCAGGGATTCTGGTGGTCACACAACCGCTGTGAGCGGGCGGTAAGCAGCACCTGTGGTGCTGACCCCACTAGTGCCGAAGTGCACATATAGATATATGCTTGTACGCTATACATTGCACTATTCAGTCGCACTTTTGTATTTTGGCTATATACCCTCCTTGATTGTTCGGGGGAGATAACAGCATATCGTCTGTGAAAAACAAGGGTGCAGAAGCACAGGTTTTCTATGCAGCCTGTCCAGCATGTACGGCTATACTGCCGGCAGGTTCCACGGACCCCAATTGTATGCAATACACGGCCCTTGGGGAACTTACTCAGCCGGAGTCTCTGCTAATGGTCCAGGTGATAGGGACGGAGTTTGCAGTATTTACTTCAGACTTCTGAGACTATGGCTATGATACTAGAAGCCTTGCAGTCTGGCTATGATACTAGAAGCCTTGCAGTCCAGACCGGTCTCTCAGACCATGGGCACTGTTGTTTCATTGCCCCTGGTCCCCCCCCCCCCCAGTTGGTACCTGGAGTGTCTCAGGGATCCCGGGGTGAGGGGTCTGACTCGGACCGCAGTCCCAGACCCCCTAAGCGACCTCGCTGGGAGCATCCCTCGACATCACCGCATCATTCAGGGTCTCAGCATGGGGACTCTCTCTATGATGAGGCGGAGGTATCTGATCAGGATTCTGATCCTGAGAACGTTCTCTACCTGGATACACCTGATTGTGATACCGTAATGAACGATCTTACGGCGTCCATCAATCAAATGTTGGTTATTTCTCCCTCAGCTCCTACGCCTGAGGAGTCAGCTTCTCAGCAGGAGAAGTTCCGTTTCAGGTTCCCCAAGCGTACATTGAGTACGTTTCTGGATCACTCTGACTTCAGGGAGGCAGTCCAGAACAACCAGGCTTGTCCAGATATCGTTTTTTTCCAAACGCCTTAAGGACTCACGTTATCTCTTCCCTTTTGGTCAAGGGCTGGGTTCAGTGTTCCAATGTGGACCGCCTATCTCCAGCGGCTAAATCCTTAGTTGCAGTGGAAGATATGGCTTCACTCAAGGATGCCACTGACAGACAGATGGAGCTCTGGTTCAGATCCATCTATGAAGCTATTGCCGCGTCTTTTGCTCCAGATTTCGCAGCCGTCTGGGCGCTCCAAGCGGTCTCAGCGGCTCAAGCGCAAATTGAGGCAGTCACACGTATGTCTCCGTCGCAGGCTGCGTCTTTGACATCTCAAACGTCAGCGTTTGCGTCATACGCAATCAATGCTGTCCTGGACTCGGCGAGCCGGAAGGCGGTTGCGTCCGACAATTCAGTGGTAATACACAGAGCCTTGTGGTTGCGAGAAGGGAAGGCAGATTCTGCTTCCAAAAAGTGCCTAACCAGTTTGCCAATCTCTGGTTACCGCTTGTTTGGTGAGCGACTGGATGAAATCATCAAACAATCAAAAGGAAAAGGATACATCCTTTCCTCAGGCTAAACCGATCATACCCCAACAGAGGAGGGGACAGTCGAGGTTTCGGTCCTTGCGGGGCGCGGGCAGGTCCAATTCTCCTCGTCCAAAAGGCCTCAGAAGGATCAGAGGAATGCCGATTCACGGCCTAAATCACGGTTACAGGAGAGAGTTCTCCTCTCGTCCTCCGACTCGATTCTTCAGAACATCTCCGCCTCCCAAGAGAGCCGAGGCTCTCAGGCAGGCGGTGTGCATGCTGAAGGCAGATGGAGTGGTGGTCCCGGTTCCTTGTCAGCAACAGGGTCACGGTTTTTACTCCAACTTGTTTGTGGTCCCAAAAAATGGCGGGTCTTTCCGTCAGGGCAACAGACACGTCAAAACCAGGCGGTTCCGGAGGAATCCCTCCGCTCCGTCATCGTCTCAAGGTCCCAAGGAGATTCCTTCCATCGATCGATATCAAGGAGGCTTATCTCCACGTGCCGATCGCTCCAGAGCATCAGCGCTTCCTGCAGTTTAACATAGGAGACGAACACCTTCAGTTCGTGGCACTGCCTTTAGGCCTGGCAACAGTCCCGCGGGTTTTCTCCAAGGTCATGGCAACAGTAGTAGCGGTCCTCCACTCTCAGGGACACTCGGTGATTCCTTACCTGGACGTTCTGCTTGTCAAGGCACCCTCTCAAGGGGCATGCCAACACAGCCTCAACGCTACTCTACAGATTCTCCACTTCGGGTGGATCATCAATTTTCCAAAGTCAAATCTGACACCGGCACAATCGCTGACATATCTGGCCATGGAATTTCATACCCTATCGGCGATGGTGATACTTCCGCTGGACAAACAGCGGTCACTGCAGCAGGGTTGCACAATGTGACATCCTTAGCAAATGGGACAGGAAGTCGGCGTTTCTCGACAGAAACGTCTCCCTCCCTCAGGCAGCCAAAGATTCTCTTCGGTGATGGCTTCTTCCCACTTCATTGTCGAAGGGGAAATCCTTCCTACCTCCATCCTGGGCGGTGGTCACGACGGACGCGAGTCTGTCAGGGTGGGGAGCAGTTTTTTTCTCCACCACAGTGATCAGGGTACGTGGACTCAGCAAGAGTCCTCCCTTCAGATCAATGTTCTGGAGGTCAGGGCAGTGTGTCTGGAAGGCAAGCAGATCCGAATTCAGTCGGACAACTCTACAGCGGTGGCTTACATCAATCACCAAGGAGGAACACGCAGTCGGCAAGCCTTCCTGGAAGTCCGGCGGATTTTAATGTCGGTGGAAGCCACGGCCTCCACCATATCCGCAGTCCACACCCCGGGCGTAGAAAACTGGGAAGCAGACTTCTCAGTCGCCAGGGCATGGACGCAGGGGAATGGTCCCTTCACCCGGATGTGTTTCAGGAGATCTGTTACCGCTGGGGGATGCCGGACGTCGACCTAATGGCGTCTCAGCACATCAACAAGGTCCCGGCATTCATGGTACGGTCTCACGATCACAGAGCTCTGGCGGCAGACGCCTTTGTTCAGGATTGGTCGCAGTTTTCAACTCCCTTATGCATTCCCACCTCTGGCACTGTTGCCCAGAGTGTTACGCAAGATCAGGTCCGACTGCCGCCGCGCCATCCTCGTCGCTCCAGAATGGCCAACGAGGTCGTGGTACCCGGATCTGTGGCATCTCACGGTAGGCCAACCGTGGGCACTATCAGACCGACCAGACTTGCTGTCTCAAGATTCGTTTTTTCCATCTGATTTCTGCGACCCTCAACCTGATGGTGTGGCCATTGAGTCCTGGATCCTAGCATCTGCAGGGTTATCTCAAGACGTCATCATCACTATGAGACAGGCCAGAAAACACACATCTGCCAAGATCTACCACAGAACGTGGAAGATATTCTTATCTTGGTGCTCTGCTCAGGGAGTTTCTCCCTGGCCAATTGCCTTGCCTACTTTCTTTCCTTCCTACAATCCGGTTTGGAAAAAGGTTGTCGCTCGGCTCCCTTAAGAGACAAATCTCAGCGCTCTCTGTATTTTCTTCAGAAGCGCCTAGCAAGACTTCCTCAGGTACGCACGTTCCTGCAGGGGGTTTGCCGCTTAGTCCTTCCTTACAAACGACTGTTAGAACCCTGTGATTCGAACAGGGTGCTGATGGTTCTTCAGAAACCACCATTTGAGCCTATGAGGGATTTTTCTCTCACGCCTTTCGCAGAAAGTGGTTTTCCTAGGACCAGTCACTTCACTTCGGAGAGTGTCTGTCGGGGCAGCATTGTCGTGCGAAGTCCCCTTCCCGGTGTCTCACCAGGTCAAGGGGTTCTGCGTCCGGTTCCGGAATCTCTCCCCAAGGTGGTATCCCCCCCTTTTCATCTCAATCAGGGTATCCTCGTACCCTCTGTTTCTCTTCATCCAGTTCACCAATGTGAAAAGGATTTGCACTTGATTAGATCTGGTGAGAGCACTCAGACTCTACATCGATCGTACGGCGTCCCTGCGCTGCTCGGAAGCACTCTTTGTCCTTGTCGCTAGCCAGCGTAAAGGGTCGCAGGCTTCCAAATCAAGACTGGCTCGGTGGTTCAAGGAACCAATTCTCGAGCTTATCGTTCTGCGGGGCTTACGGTTCCCTCAGGGCTGAAGGTCCATTCTACCAGAGCGGTGGTTGCGTCCTGGGCTTGAGGCACCAGGCTACGGCTCAGCTTGTGTGTCAGGCGGCTACCTGGTCCAGCCTCCACACTTTCACGAGACACTGTCAGGTGCATACCTATGCTTCGGCGGATGCCAGCATAGGCAGACGAGTCCTTCAGGCGGCGGTTGCCCACCTGTAGAAAGGGGCCGTTTTTACGGCTCTATTACGAGGTAGTATTTTACCCACCCAGGGATTGCTTTTGGACATCCCAATTGTCTGGGTCTCCCAATAGAGCGACAAAGAAGAAGGGAATTTTGTTTACTTACCGTAAATTCCTTTTCTTCTAGCTCTAATTGGGAGACCCAGCACCCGCCCCTGTTTTTGTATAACACATGTTGTTCATGTTGAATGGTTTCATTTCTCTGATATTCCTTCGGATTGAATTTGCTTAAACCAGTTTATTGGCTTTCCTCCTTCTTGCTTTTGCACTAAAACTGATGAGCCCGTGATCCCACGGGGGGTGTATAGGCAGAAGGGGAGGGGCCTTACACTTTTAAGTGTAATACTTTGTGTGGCCTCCAGAGGCAGTAGCTATACACCCAATTGTCTGGGTCTCCCAATTAGAGCTAGAAGAAAAGGAATTTACGGTAAGTAAACAAAATTCCCTTCTTTTTTTTTGAATTTACCAAATGGCTGCAATGAAATAGTGAAAAATTTAAAGGGGTGTGAATACTTTCTGTATCCGCTGTCAATGAGAAGGGGGTTACGTAAAGAAACTAATATAGATCCTAAACCACCCTAAGACTGGTACAGAAGGGAGAGGGCCCTGACCTTTTTAGGTTTAGTTTACAGCACGGGTGGGCAAGTAATTTTCCCAAGGGGCCACGTGAGACAGTGACTGGTTTGGTGGCCCAACGAATAGGCTGAAATTCTGCTCAATATTAATATATAGTGTCAATTAATACTCTATTGAGCTGAATTATGCTGCCACCTTCCCTATGTATAGGATCAGCCCCCACAACATATAAAAACACTTACCTTACTCCTCTTCCCCGGCGCTGTGCTCTGAACTGCGGTGCACGGACTCCATACAGTAAATGCGATAGGAGGACCTCATCACTGACTGGTGGAGGTAAGCTTTCAACTGCTGGCTTTACCCGGCGCGTGTCATCTCAACACAGCACTGAACGTGCGAGCCATCACCTCCGCCCACACTAGTGTCATGCTGAGGAAGGGGAGAGCCAGGGAGTTGCCTGCCCACATTACACATGGTGAGAGAGGTCAGCAGTGGGCGGACATCACGTGACCTGAAGATGGCTACGCCTGTACGGAGGCTGCTAAACAAGAATGCTGCGGAGACCGTGTCACATGTTTCTCAACGCTGGCAGGAAACTAGCCAGGTCTTTCACCGCGAAGGAAAAACCATAGGAAGGGCAGTCTCCAGTCAAGGAGACCACCTATGCCAAACATGGTATCCATCCACAGACAGCTGTTTCAGGGTATTCCCCCCCAAGTAAGTGGTCTCTATCTACTTACCTACCCCAATGTAGCCCAATAGGGTAATAATGAAAAAACCTCAAAAGAAGCCGGATAACTCCTTTAAGCAACTGTGCTCCAGGACTTGGGAGGTGCTCATAGTCCACCAGACAGGCTAGGCTGGTACAAAGCTGAAAAGGATTGAGGAAAATGGACCCAGCACTGAAATCCATAGGTTAAAAATCAAAAAACTTTAGTGGACAACTAAACTCTTCAACGGGATCCATAAGGAGAGAGGACACACATAAGAGCACCTTACGTGTTTCGGACGTAAAATAAAAATCACCTATGATTAAGGACTTGTTTTTACTTTACGTCCGAAACACATAAGGTACTCTTTTATGCATGTCCTCTCACCTTATGGATCCCATTGAAGATTTTAGTTGTCCAATAAAGTTTTTTTTATTTTTAACCTATGTATTTCAGTGCTGGGTCCATATTCCTCAATCCTCTGTATGGGGTCCCTTTGTTTACCTCAGTAAAGTTGATGGCCCAGTTTGGTGAAAATCTGATTAAGGCCGGAGCCACACGGGGATTACTGCGATCCCCTCGCATGTCACTCTGCTCACGCTGGCAGTACAGCAGAGCCAAGTGTCATGTGAGTGTTCCTGCGACTGAGTTCCAACCGTGCGAGCGGACCTCAGCTGCGGGGGGAGGGCCGGCACTGAGGAGGGGAGGGAGGGATTTCTCTCCCTCTCTCCTCCGTAGCTGGCTATTGCCATTCTCGCTGTACACCGGTGTACTGCGAGTGCAGTGCGATTTTTCTCTCACCCCATAGACTTGAATGGGTGCGAGAGAAAGAGTCTCGCATTGCACCCGCAGCATGCTGCGATTGTTTTCTCGGTCTGATTAGGGCTGAGAAAATAATGGCTCATGTGTGCTGACACACAGGCTAATATTGGTCCGAGTGGAATGTGTTTTATTTATCGCACTCCACTCACACCGATTTTCATGCCGTGTGGCTTAGGCCTTACTTTTTTAGATAGAGTGCTAAGCGGGGAGCAGTGCGCAGCTAACTTATGACCACAAGGTTGAACTGATCAGTATGAAACCAGTTGACACTATGGCATAAAAGTGACATCATTGTGAGCTTTTGCAATGCGCCCCAAGTCACCATACAGATACCACAAAGCGGTGACGCTGTCTCCATGCTGTGGAGCTGTTTTGATATGGTGAATTAATTGAGGTGCAGAAAGACCTGACAATTCCTCCTCTCAGTGGCTTCTCCCCTCTGCAATCTGTCCTGGCCGGTGAAGCCGAGCGGCCCTCGTTGAGTGCTGACTGGGATGGAGTGCACACTTCAGCTTCCCTGCACATACCACAGTAATAATTGCTGTTAGTCTGACCAGTACAGTACGGAGTGCGCCACACTCTAAAACCCTGCAATTCACGTTTTTTTGTTTTTTTTTTTTATACATAATTTGCACTTTTCCTATCGTCAGATGACTTAGGCTGGTACGTCGCACATCTGAACCCATGAGTTTATGGATTTTTCAGCCATTAAGTCTGCAGAGATGGTTTTATACTGGGTTTGTAATTGGTCATATAAAAGCAAACCTGTTTTACAGGACGGGAGGTTTTTCTGCCTCTGCAGACCTTTGTGCGCCAAGTTAATGGGGTTTCTAAGATTAGACATAATACAACAGTCTGCCCCTTGGGCATTGTACCAGTGTATTGTATATCCTGGAGGAGACCTCCGAACTGCAAATTCTAATCACTTACACGATGGTTTCAATAAAAAAATGGAAATGGATTAGATTAAAATGGAATCTGTCACCAGCTTTTTGCTACCTCATCTGAGAGCAGCATGATGTTGGCAAAGAGATCCTGAATCCAATTATGTATCGCTTAGATTACTGGGTGCAGCCGTTCTGACAAGAGCTTTTAGACTTAGCAATGCAACAGAGCGGAGCGATCTGCTTCTGTCCACATCAGGGTCTCTATATGCAAAGTCTATCTATCTATATATATATATATATATATATATATATATATATATATATATATATAATTGCCTTATTCTGTCTGTCTGTCTGTCATGCTCCAAAATTGTGTCCTTACGGTGACACAAAGCTGATTGGCCGCTGGGCTCGCCATGGCCCCGCCCCCCCCCCCCACGGATTGGCCGCTCGCCCAGGCTGCGCCCCCACACGGATTGGCCAGCCGCTCGCCCAGGCTCCGCCCCCCCCACAGATTGGCCTCTCGCCCCGGCACCCTGCAGGCATTGGCAATTCGGCCACGCCCCGCCCCCCTCACGCAATGCACGCTAGCTCTGGCCCCGCCCCCTCCCTCCCCCCGCGCATTCCCCGAACTGACACGGCTGTCACGGAGGTGAGTACTGTACTCGCCGCCCCCCCTCCCCCCCCCCCGCGCATTCCCCGAACTGACACGGCTGTCACGGAGGTGAGTACTGTACTCCCCCCCCACCCCCCCGGCCCCCGCTCGCACGGGAGTGGTGTGGATACGTTGGTAACCATGCTCGCATGGTTACAAGCACATCAAGGTCCTGCTGCGGCGGAAGATCCACACGCACACACATAACAGCACACACACAAACATACACACACATCAGATCACACACACACCTCACACACACACCTCACACACACACCTCACACACACACCTCACACACACACCTCACACACACACCTCACATTGCATCCACACACATCGCATCCACACACTCACAGCATCCGGCGATATCGCTTGCTTCTCGGCCTCGATACTGTGCTGTTGTGACCTTCCAGGACCTGACGGAGGATCACATGGCCAGAGGCATGTGGTATCTCCGGATGTTGTGAGTGTGAGCGCGTATGTGCGATATCGTCAGTGTCTGTGTGTGTGAGTGGATGCGATCGGGTGTGTGTGAGTGGATGCGATCGGGTGTGTGTGAGTGGATGCGATCGGGTGTGTGTGAGTGGATGCGATCGGGTGTGTGAGTGTCGGCAGAGGAGCACGGCGTGCTGGAGGAGGCTGGGAGCAGAGAGGCTGATCATGGGGAAGGCTGGGAGGGGGAGGCTGATGCTGGGGGAGACTGGGAGGGGAAGGCTGATGCTGAAGGAGGCTGGGAGGGGGAGGCTGGGAGGAAGGAGGCTGGGAGGAGAGAGGCTGATCCTGGGGAAGGCTGGGAAGGGGAGGCTGATGCTGAGGGAGGCTGGAAGGAGAGAGGCTGATGCTGGGGGAGGCTGAAAGGAGAGAGGCTGAGGCTGGGAGGAGAGAGGCTGATGCTGGGGAAGGCTGATGCTGAGGGAGGCTGGGAGGGGAAAGCTGATGCTGGGGAAGGCTGGGAGGACGGAGGCTGGGAGGAGAGAGGCTGATCCTGGGGAAGGCTGGGAGAGGGAGGCTGATGCTGGGGGAGGCTGGAAGGAGAGAGGCTGATGCTGGGGGAGGCTGGAAGAAGAGAGGCTGATGCTGGGGGAGGCTGATGCTGGGGGAGGCTGGGAGGAGAGAGGCTGATGCTGGGGAAGGCTGGGAAGAGAGGCTGATGCTGGGAGGAGAGAGGCTGATGCTGGGATGAGAGAGGCTGATGCTGGGAGGAGAGAGGCTGATGCTGGGGGAGGCTGGGAGGGGGAGGCTGATGCTGGGGGAGGCTGGGACGAGGGAGGCTGATGCTGGTGGAGGCTGATGCTTGGGGAGGCTGATGCTGGGGGAGGCTGGAAGGAGAGAGGCTGATGCTGGTGGAGGCTGATGCTTGGGGAGGCTGATGCTGGGGGAGACTGGGAGGGGAAGGCTGATGCTGAGGGAGGCTGGGAGGGGGAGGCTGGGAGGAAGGAGGCTGGGAGGAGAGAGGCTGATCCTGGGGAAGGCTGGGAACGGGAGGCTGATGCTGAGGGAGGCTGGAAGGAGAGAGGCTGATGCTGGGGGAGGCTGGAAGGAGAGAGGCTGATGCTGGTGGAGGCTGATGCTTGGGGAGGCTGATGCTGGGGGAGACTGGGAGCGGAAGGCTGATGCTGAGGGAGGCTGGGAGGGGGAGGCTGGGAGGAAGGAGGCTGGGAGGAGAGAGGCTGATCCTGGGGAAGGCTGGGAAGGGGAGGCTGATGCTGAGGGAGGCTGGAAGGAGAGAGGCTGATGCTGGGGGAGGCTGGAAGGAGAGAGGCTGAGGCTGGGAGGAGAGAGGCTGATGCTGGGGAAGGCTGATGCTGAGGGAGGCTGGGAGGGGAAAGCTGATGCTGGGGAAGGCTGGGAGGACGGAGGCTGGGAGGAGAGAGGCTGATCCTGGGGAAGGCTGGGAGAGGGAGGCTGATGCTGGAGGAGGCTGGAAGGAGAGAGGCTGATGCTGGCAGAGGCTGATGCTGGGGGAGGCTGGAAGGAGAGAGGCTGATGCTGGTGGAGGCTGATGCTTGGGGAGGCTGGGAGAGGGAGGCTGATGCTGAGGGAGGCTGGGAGGAGGGAGGCTGGGAGAGGTAGGCTGAGAGAAGAGAGGCTGATGCTGGGGGAGGCTGATGCTGGGGGAGGCTGGGAGAGGGAGGCTGATGCTGGGGGAGGGTGGGAGGAGGGAGGCTGGGAGGAGAGAGGCTGAGGCTGGGGAAGGCTGGGAGGAGAGAGGCTGATGCTGGGGACAGAGGAGAGGCTGATGCTGGGAGGAGAGAGGCTGATGCTGGGAGGAGAGAGGCTGATGCTGGGAGGAGAGAGGCTGATGCTGGGGGCAGAGAAGCTGATGCTGGGGGCAGAGAAGCTGATGCTGGGGGCAGAGAAGCTGATGCTGGGGGCAGAGAGGCTGATGCTGGTGCAGCATGGGGGATGGAGCACGATGGGGGGGTGCGCAGCATCGGGGATGGAGCATGATGGGGGGGTGCGCAGCATCGGGGATGGAGCACGATGGGCAGTGCGCAGTATGGCGGATGGAGCACGTTTGGGAGTGCGCAGCATGGCGGATGGAGCACGTTTGGGAGTGCGCAGCATGGCGGATGGAGCACGTTTGGGAGTGCGCAGCATGGGAGATGGAGCACGATGGGGGGTGCGCAGCATAGGGGATGGAGCACGATGGGGAGTGCGCTGCATGGGGGATGGAGCACGATGGGGAGTGCGCTGCATGGGGGATGGAGCACGTTTGGGAGTGCGCACCTCCCCCCAACACACACACACACACACACACACACGCGCGCGCGCACTGCACAACACACCACACACACACACTGGGAACCACAAACAACTGCCCTACACAGACACCCACACACACAGACAACGCTGCACACACACAACACCCAACACACAAACACCGCGGCACACACAAATATACGCACATACCGCACAACACACACATTGCACAAAACATACCTCCCCCCAAAACACACCACACACACACAAACCGCGCAACACACACACAACGCTACAGACACACAGCGCTCCACAAACAACGCAACACACATACAACACCGCTCTCATCCCCCGTCACACCCAGACAACACCCAGAACATGTACAGCCCCTACACAAACACTTGGTAACTACACACAACAACATATATATAATATATATATATATATATATTATATATATATATATATTATATATATATATAACAAAAATCATACATGAACTACACAATACGTAAATTCTAGAATACCCGATGCGTAGAATCGGGCCACCTTCTAGTATACCATAAGCTGCTAATCACAGCAGGGGGCATGCCAGACTAAAGGCCCAGTCACACACAACGACTTACCAGCGATCCCGAAAACGATGCGACCTAATAGGGATCGCTGGCAAGTCGCTGGGAGGTCGCAGGTGAGATGTCACACAGTCAGATCTTACCAGCGATGCAGGAACAATACAGGGCGCAGTAGCGACCTGTATAACGATCTCAGCAGTCACTGTGACCCTGTCACACAGTGTCAAACACAGCGATGGGTCCTGCCCAGGAGGACATCGCCTTTGAAGAAAATGGCCTGGACCATTCTGCAACGACTAGAGATCTCACAGCAGGGGCCTGATCGCTGGTAGGTGTCACACATAACAAGATCACTAACGGGATCGCTACTGCGTCACGGAAACCATGACTCAGCTGCGATCTCGCTATGTGTGACGATACCAGTAATAATAATCTTCTGTAGTTAAAACAAACATAGTAGGTAAACAACAGCACCCAGTGTGATAAGATACACATGGCTGAAATCCCAGTTAACCCCTGCAGCATGCTGTCTTCACATTATATAGCAAAAAAAAAAAAACAACCTGCTGACAGATTCCCAAGGGTGCAAGGCAGATGCAAAAGCCTCATTGTAGACATATAGGGCACAACCAGTTATTAGCCAAACTGCTGCAGAGGCTGCTGTTATGATCTGGTAACTGTGGACGATCTCAAAAAATCCCATTAATCAAGAAAAAACAAAAACCACAAGAGTAGTTGGAAACTGAGCTGACCGCCATCCCCTATCAGACAACACTAGAAGTAGCAGTGGGATGTTCCTAACACGCCTAGACACCTCGTCACTGCTGGAGAAACTTGCTACACTTCAAAGATATACATGAGGAATCCTTACTTGCCTCGGAGCAGTCCCCAACATGCAACAACGGTGATGTATGAAATCACAATACACAGATAAAAATATAGATTAGCAAAGGTGAGGCCTGATTTACTAGATATGACAGGACAGGTCAAATAACTGATTGCGGCCAGCAGAAAACCCAGCAAAAAATACCAAACTCCTGATGGTATTTTTTCTCCTAAGACCACACGGTCTCTCCCCCACTATATCAGGTACTCTTGTGGCAGACACTTTAGACACAACTGCAGATATAATGGGAAGGAACAAAATCACAGAACAAATAATATTCAAGTGCAAATAATCCAAACATGAACAAGGAGCAATCTCCATTTCTTGCTGGAGGAACTGCCCTGCTCACAGAAGAAGAAAGACAGATCCTCACATACAAGAAACCAAACACAGAACCAAATGGAATAAACAGAAACAACCTTAATTGCAATTTCAGCAATTAATCACAGAATCTAGCAAACGTATCTGGAGTAGATTCAGGCACAGAAGAAATGGGAGAAACTGAATGGAAAAGTCCCAGACATCTTCAGAAGCAGGCAGGAAGCATCATCACAGGTGGCCGCCAGACAGAAAATGCTCTCCTAAATACACTAGACTGATTTGCAATAGGATTTCCTGGATTCCCAATTAACTCCAACACATGTCTGGGTCACAGATTCAGACTCAGCTTCATTACCATTCCTGGCCACCAGAGGGAGCTCCACTCCAGCACCCACTCGGATAACATTCACAACAGGCTGCTCTTCAGATACAGAAATCTGTACAACTGTTGGCTTATATGAATGTTATATTGGAAAGCTAAGTAAGGTAATGGACTACAAACACCATAAGAATCCCACTTGTATGTGACTACTGAAGCCCAGCAGTTGCATCTTTACTTGTATATACAACTTTATTCACTATTATACAAAAGTAAACCCAGTGTGACTTGTCAAGACAAACACTACAGAGCGGTCCCGATGCACGGCGAGTGCCGGCGGTGCTCCGGTCACAGGCGCAGGACCCTCCGGGCCTCACAGGTATTTATAAATGACTTTCTCCTCCACAGTTTGCAGCTCCAGCTTCACAGGACATTTGTACAGGTAGGACAGCAATTCTTCAGTGTAGCCGGTTAGAAAGTAAAACTTCTGAGCCGGCAACTTGCGTATCAGTATGGCACATATCACAATGAGGTTGGCACGGCGCTTGATCACGACTTCATTGGCCAGGCAGCCATGGAACGTGCCATACATAAATCTGCGGATGTAGACGTCCTCTATGGTGCGCTCTGCTGCGCCATCTTCGCCATCTAGGTTACCTAAAGGAGAAGCGGTAAGAAGAAACCATGAGCGCCAAATAGATGTTCTATACAAAGACTTGAGATCAAGTCATTCGCAGACAATCTGCACATCACTTGGTGTCCTTCCTTGTCTGCCACTATGAATCCCTGGTACAACAGAGAAGCCGCCTGTTTCGTTCACAGTAAACATGCCATTGGGCAATGCATGGTGCTGAAGTGAGGGGAAAGAAAGTGCCAACACCTACAGTGCTGACAGGATTCTGACCTGCCACTGAGAGTGGATGGTAAGTTAAGCTGGGGTCACACATAATGACAACGACGTTGCTGCAACGTCACCATATTCTGTGACGTAGCAGCGACCATAGATGATCGTTAGTAAGCTGTCAAACATGTTATAAAAAGCAGCGACGGAGCAGCGATCATAGCGACGTCGACGGTCGTTGTGTGGTTTCAGACGTAGCGTAGCGTCCCTGCTGCGGTGTCAAACACAAGGATTATCAGCTTATCAGCATGGCGCAGCGGGATAGCAGCGATCAAAAAATGACCTGGAGCATTCAGGAGCGAGCAACGATTTCGCAGCAGGGGTCTGATCGTTGTTATGTGTCACACATAGCGACGTCGCTGTTGAGGTCGCTGCAACGTCACAGAATATGGTGACGTTGCAGCGACGTCGTTGTCGTTATGTGTGACACCAGCTTTAGAAATGACATTTTTACAATGCACAAAGGGCTATTGTGTGATCTTAAATGGCCGGTCCTTCTGTGTCCACCGCCTATTAGTCTCTTTTACAGAGCAGTGTAGAGGTGTGTGCAGAAACTCAAAATCCAAGATGTCACCCACCCCCCCCTGTGCTGGTGCCACCTCTTCACCTACATACGGGCTGCGTTTTACATCAACACTTCCAGCGCTTAGCAGAGGGGCTGAGCCAGCAAAAGGGAAAGTGGAGGCAGCCAGAGCCTAGTAGAGGGGGCAGCGCCAACACAAGAAGAGAGTGCCATATCTACCGTGTTTTTCCAAAAATAAGACACTGTCTTATATTTTTTTTTGCCCCCCAAAAAAGCACTAGGGCTTACTTTTGCAGGAGGTCTTATTCTTGGAGAAACACAGTTGGGGGTAAGTTTACCCCCCAAAAAAGCAGACCCCCCCCCCACTTCCCAGGAGACTCATACTCACCAGACCAGGACGTCTGTGTGGTTCCAAGGTCCTCCTGTGATCTCCGGTCGGTGCTGCACGCCGTCCTACCCTGCTGCTAGCTGACACACACACACAAGATCCCAGACACACACAGCAGATCACTCACACACACAGCAGATCGCAGGCACACACAGCAGATTGCAGGCACACACAGCAGATCACTCACACACACACAGCTGATTGCAGATATACACAGCAGATCACACAGCCGATCGCAGGCACACACACACACACACACACACACACACACACAGCAGATCACACACACACACACACACACACACAGCAGATCACAGGCACACGTGCACACACACACACAGCAGATCACACACACAGCCAATCGCAGGCACACACAGCCGATCACAGATACACACAGCCAATCGCAGGCACACACACACACACACACACACACACACACACACATCACATCACATCACATCCAGCACTTACGGCAGCAGGGAATGAGAGCAAGTCACGTGTCCGGCCGCAGGTCCTGTTTGTTGCGCTCCACTGCACTGCCTCTCAGGATTCTCCTGACGAGAAGAGATCGGTGTCGCTGGATGAGGCGAGTGTGTATGCGATCTGATGTGTGTGTGATCCGGTTTGTGTGTGCGATCTGACTGTGTGTCCAATCCAATGTGTGTGTGTGTGTGTGTGTGTGTGTGAGCTGGTGTGTGTGGGTGTGTGATCACTGCAGGTCCTGCCGCTCAGTGTCGGGTGAGTGTAATTGCCGGGTGCCGCTGTCTATAATGAAGTGTCCTGCAGTATCTGTAACTTTTTTAGCTGCACGGACACTTCATTATAGATCCGCGACTAGGGCTTATTTTCGGGGGAGGGCTTATATTTAAGCCTTTCTCCGAAAATGCTGAAAATCCCTGCTAGGGCTTATTTTTGGAAAAACACGGTAAAATTGATGAGACACAGTCAGCAGGCACTTAATTAGGGGAGTGATATAAGCACAGGGAGCAGGTTCCATCTTTGACTCTTTAAATCAGCTCGGAGGGCACCAGTACTTAGGATAGAGTCCAGCAAGAGGGAGCAGGTTCCATTTTTGATTTAGAGCAGATGCAGCCAATACTTCACATAGGGAGCATTCTACCTTAAATTCAAAAGGTCCGGGACAGCCGTCGCGTACCCCCCACTGCCCAGGGACAGCCGTCGCGTACCCCCCACTGCCCAGGGACAGCCGTCGCGTACCCCCCACTGCCCAGGGACAGCCGTCGCGTACCCCCCACTGCCCAGGGACAGCCGTCGCGTACCCCCCACTGCCCAGGGACAGCCGTCGCGTACCCCCCACTGCCCAGGGACAGCTGTCGCGTACCCCCCACTGCCCAGGGACAGCCGTCGCGTACCCCCCACTGCCCAGGGACAGCCGTCTCGTACCCCCCACTGCCCAGGGACAGCCGTCGCGTACTCCCCACTGCCCAGAGACAGCCGTCGCGTACCCCCCACTGCCCAGGGACAGCCGTCGCGTACCCCCACTGCCCAGGGACAGCCGTCGCGTACTCCCACTGCCCAGGGACAGCCGTCGCGTACCCCCACTGCCCAGAGACTGCCGTCGCGTACCCCCACTGCCCAGGGACTGCTGTTGCGTTCTGATCTGCGATGCTGATACAACTGAAAGTGCGATCCTCAGCGGGGGGCCCTTCCCCCTGCACTGGCACTCGGCCTCTCTGACTCATGGGCTCCATAGTGGCCATGTGGCTGCCGCCATTGGCGGTACGCCACCCTGCCGTCAGCAAGTGGGCCCCCTCAGCGGTGATGTGCTGGGTGCTAACGCTGGCCCTGCGCACGCCTCATAAGGAATATAATGCCAGGTTATACTTACTACCATGAATTTAAACCCCCCAAAAAACGCTGGAAAACCTGCTGCAGATTACAGAAACAGGGGCTTCATAACTATGGTATTCACAAGTCACTTTGTAACGCAACAATCACATAAAAGCTCAAACACTATTCTAAATAAAAGGTGTTAAAATGGCAAAAACCAGCAGATCAGCTTAGGAAAGATGGTTTCTCGAGACTAATATGTACGGTGAGAGTATGGCCACAAGGTGGCGCTGCGCTGCCCATGAATGACATTTACTGCAGTACAAACAACAATAAAAAGCCATAGTGGAAAACAAAAACCTGATAAATCCAATTACTGCTCACCTCTGGGGAGAGAAAAAATGTTTTTCAGAGGTCTTCCATTTATAAATCATAGTTATAGAGCAGCTGAAGGCAGAAAGAGGAGTAAGAAATCTGTGACGGTTGTGTGTGCTACTGGATAGAGCTACTTGTTAAAACTACAAGGAGCGAGAGGAAAAAAAAATGATTCTGGGATAAGAGAGGCTTCGTATGTATATCTCCACAATGCTGAAAGGGGAGACTGCATCTACAGACTCAGGGAGGGCTCTCTGCAATTCTGACAGGGGACGCAGTATCTACAGACTCAGGGAGGGCTCTCAACAATGCTGACAGGGGACAATGTATCTACAGACTCAGGGAGGGCTCTCAGCAATGCTGACAGGGGACACAGTATCTACAGACTCAGGGAGGGCTCTCAGCAATGCTGACAGGGGACAATGTATCTACAGACTCAGGGAGGGCTCTCCACAATGCTGACAGGGGACGCAGTATCTACAGACTCAGGGAGGGCTCTCAGCAATGCTGACAGGGGACGCAGTATCTACAGACTCAGGGAGGGCTCTCTGCAATGCTGACAGGGGACGCAGTATCTACAGACTCAGGGAGGGCTCTCAGCAATGCTGACAGGGGACAATGTATCTACAGACTCAGGGAGGGCTCTCCACAATGCTGACAGGGGACACAGTATCTACAGACTCAGGGAGGGATCTTTGCAATGCTGACAGGGGACGCAGTATCTACAGACTCAGGGAGGGCTCTCAGCAATGCTGACAGGGGACAATGTATCTACAGACTCAGGGAGGGCTCTCCACAATGCTGACAGGGGAGACAGTATCTACAGACTCAGGGAGGGCTCATATGATATCACATTGTATGAAAAGGAAATAAATGCAGGATAGAAGCTGTGCTGATATACGAGCAGTGAAGACAACAGCACCCTGGATACACAGAGGCTTCACATCCAGCCTATATTACTGGAAGAGACACTCACACAAGAGAACAAGCTTAAACTCTAATCAAGCTGGAAACTGCGCATCAGAGGGTCAAAGAATGAAAGAAGATTGTAGACTGAAACATAGCTCAATTTTATTTGCTAAAGGTAACTAATAACAAATGTAAAATGACATAAGGTGTCCATAGCTTTTCAGAAAATGTCATCAATATTAAAGAGTCCTAAAACCCGGGGAGTCTGGCTGCGCTTTTGAGCTGCTGCACAGCCTAAGAGCTCCCATCAATCTCGCTCTGGGAGCATAGAAAGGGCTCAACACCCAAAAAAAGAGAATTTTGTTTACTTACCGTAAATTCTTTTTCTTATAGTTCCGACATGGGAGACCCAGACCATGGGTGTATAGCTTCTGCCTCCGGAGGACACACAAAGTACTACACTAAAAGTGTAGCTCCTCCCTCCGAGCATATACACCCCCCCGGATGACAAATCCAACCAGTTTAGTGCAAAAGCTGAAGGAGGACATCCACCCATAAGTAGAGATAGAGTCAAACCCGGAATAACCGGAACCTCTGTCTACAACAACAGCCGGTGAAAAACACACGGAACAAGAACTGCCAACAGGCAACAGGGAGGGTGCTGGGTCTCCCATGTCGGAACTATAAGAAAAAGAATTTACGGTAAGTAAACAAAATTCTCTTTTTCTTCATCGTTCCTTATGGGAGACCCAGACCATGGGACGTCTCAAAGCAGTCCATGGGTGGGAAATAAACAGAAACTGAGAAGTAGGCAAAACCTAACTTCACAAATGGGCGACAGCCGCCTGAAGGACGCGTCTGCCCAAGCTCGCATCTGCCGAAGCATGAGCATGCACTTGGTAGTGCTTCGAAAAGGTGTGCAGACTAGACCAAGTGGCAGCCTGACAGACCTGCTGAGCCGTAGCCTGGTGCCTGAAGGCCCAAGAGGCACCGACAGCTCTGGTCGAGTGCGCCTTAATCCCCGGCGGGGGAGGCACCTGAGAACATTGGTAGGCATCGGATATGGCCGACCTAATCCAACGAGCTAGGGTCGGTTTAGAAGCCGAGAGACCCTTGCGCTGACCTGTGGTCAGCACCAAAAGAGAGGTGCACCGCCTAAGAACAGCGGTGCGTGACACATAGATCCGGAGCGTCTGCACCAGATCCAGAGTATGCAACGCTTTCTCAAAGCGATGCACAGGGGCCGGACAAAGGGAAGGCAATGAAATGTCCTGGTTAAGGTGGAAAGGAGACACCACCTTAGGGAGAAAGTCCGGAGTCGGACGGAGAACCACCTTGTCTTGGTGAAAAACCAAAAAGGGTGATTCCGAAGAGAGCGCAGCCAAATCAGAGACTCTCCTGAGAGAAATTATGGCCACCAGAAAGACCACTTTCTGTGAAAGACGAAACAACGAAACCTCCCTAAGAGGCTCAAAGGGGGGTTTCTGTAAGGCCGTGAGGACCAGATTAAGGTCTCAGGGATCCAGAGGCCGCCGGTAAGGCGGATGATGTGAGATGCGCCCTGCATGAAGGTGCGCACCTGAGCCAGCCGAGCGAGACGCCGCTGGAACAACACTGACAGAGCCAAGACCTGTCCCTTGAGGGAATAGAGGGACAGTCCTAGCTGCAGACCGGACTGTAGAAAGGACAGGATGGTCGGCAAGGAAAAACGGCCAAGGAGCATGGCCGGAAGAACGACACCAGGACAGGAAAATTCTCCAAGTCCTGTGGTAAATCCTGGCCGAGGAAGACTTCCGAGCCTGAGTCATAGTGAAGATGACCTCGGAAGGAATGCTTGAAGCCGTAAGGATCCAGGGCTCAAGAGCCACGCCGTCAATCTGAGAGCCGCAGAATTCTGGCGGAAAACGGACCCTGTGAGAGAAGGTCTGGGCGGTCCGGGAGATGCCACGGCACCTCTACGGATAGACGGAGCAGGTCTGGGAACCAAGCTCGCCTGGGCCAGTCTGGGGCGATGAGTACGACCCGACGGCCCTCCATTCTGATCTTGCGCAGGACTCTGGGCAAGAGAGCTAGAGGGGGAAACACGTAGGCCAGACGGAACTGGGACCAATCCTGAACCAGCACGTCCGCCGCCAAGGCCTGAGGATCGTGGGAGCGAGCCACGTAAACCGGGACCTTGTTGTTGTGCCGGGATGCCATTAGATCCACTTCCGAAGTGCCCCACTTGCGGCAGATTGACCGGAACACTGCCGGATGCAGGGCCCACTCGCCGCTGTCCACGGTTTGAGGCTGAGATAATCTGCCTCCCAGTTTTCTACGCCTGGGATGTGGACTGCGGATATGGTGGACTTGGAGTCCTCCGTCCACTGAAGGATGCGTTGAATTTTCAACAGGGCTAGGCGGCTGCGAGTCCCACCCTGGTGATTGATGTAGGCAACTGCTGTCGCGTTGTCTGACTGGACTCGAATGTGCTTGCCCGCCGACAGGTGGTGAAAAACTACGAGACCTAGGAGTACAGCCCTGATTTCCAGCACATTGATCGAGAGGGCTGATTCGGACGGAGTCCAAGTGCCCTGTGCTCGGTGGTGGAGAAACACTGCTCCCCAGCCGGATAGACTGGCATCCGTGGTGAGAATCACCCAGGACGGGGCCAGAAAGGAGCGTCCCTGGGACAGAGAGAGGGGCCGAAGCCACCACTAAAGAGAGCTCCTGGTCTGTGGCGACAGAGCCACTAGCTTGTGCAAGGAAGAGGTCCGCTTGTCCCAACAGCGGAGAATGTCCAGCTGCAGGGGACGCAGATGGAACTGGCAAAGGGAACCGCTTCCATTGACGCCACCATCTGACCCAGCACCTGCATGAGGTGCCTGATGGAATGACGGCGGAGCCTCAGCAGAGAGCGAACCGCCAGATGAAGGGACTGCTGTTTGACTAAGGGCAGCTTCACAAGTGCCAGCAGAGTCTCGAATTGCATCCCTAGGTACGTAAGTTCCTGGGTCGGGGTCAGAGTGGACTTGCAAGCGTGGCGAGAGTGAGCGAGACACTCCGCTGAGAGTGAGCGAGACACTCCGCTGAGAGTGAGCGAGACACTCCGCTGAGAGTGAGCGAGACACTCCGCTGAGAGTGAGCGAGACACTCCGCTGAGAGTGAGCGAGACACTCCGCTGAGAGTGAGCGAGACACTCCGCTGAGAGTGAGCGAGACACTCCGCTGAGAGTGAGCGAGACACTCCGCTGAGAGTGAGCGAGACACTCCGCTGAGAGTGAGCGAGACACTCCGCTGAGAGTGAGCGAGACACTCCGCTGAGAGTGAGCGAGACACTCCGCTGAGAGTGAGCGAGACACTCCGCTGAGAGTGAGCGAGACACTCCGCTGAGAGTGAGCGAGACACTCCGCTGAGAGTGAGCGAGACACTCCGCTGAGAGTGAGCGAGACACTCCGCTGAGAGTGAGCGAGACACTCCGCTGAGAGTGAGCGAGACACTCCGCTGAGAGTGAGCGAGACACTCCGCTGACAGTCTGCACTGGATGAAGCCTTGACTAGAAGGTCGTCCAGGTAAGGAATCACTACCAACCCCTGGAGGTGCAGAACCGCAACCACTGCTGCCATGACCTTGGTGAATACACGAGGGGCCGTGGCTAACCCGAAGGGGAGAGCCACGAATTGGAAATGTTCCTCTCCGATTACAAAATGTAGCCAACGCTGGTGTGAAACTGCGATTGGCACATGCAGAGAGACATCTCTGATGTCGATGGATGCTAAGAAATCTCCTTGGGTCATTGACTGATCGCAGAGATTCCATGCAAAAATGCCGCACCTGAACATGCTTGTTGAGAAGCTTGAGATCCAGGTCGGAAAGTACCGTCCTTTTCGGGGACTAGGAAGAGATTTGAGTAGAAATCTCAGAACCGTTCCCAGTCGGGAACTGGTACAATTACTCCATTGGCCTGCAAGAATGCCTCGGCCTGTGAGAAGGCGGCGGCCTTGGAGCAGGGGGGAGTTGACAGAAAAAATCTGTTTGGCGGGCTGGATAGAATTCTATTCTGTAGCCGTGGGAGATGGTAACCCACACCCACTGATCGAAGACGTGTTGAAACCACACGTCGCCCAAGAGGGAGAGCCTGCCACCGACCAAGGACGTTACTGGCGCGGCCAGATAATCAAGAGGAGGCTGCCTTGGTGGCAGCAGCTCCTGCGGACTTCTGAGGACGCGGCTTCATGCGCCAGTTGGTTTACGGACCTTGGCTGAGTTAGTGGACGAGGCCGAGGGCTTAGAGGACGACCAGTTAGAGGAACGAAAGGAACGAAACCTCAACTGGTTCCTGCCCTGGACAGGTTTCCTGGGTTTGTGGCATGGAAGTACTCTTCCTGCCAAAAGCTTCCTTAATAATTTCATCCAGTTGTTCACCGAATAGACTGGTCCCAGAAAGGGAGTCCAGCAAGGAACTTCTTAAGAAGCATCTGCCTTCCACTCTCGAAGCCACAGGAGCCTGCGGATAGCGAGGGAAGTAGCCGAGGCCACCGCAGTGCGGGGACAGTCTCCAGCATGGCAGACATGGCATAGGATGAAAAGACTGAAGCCTGGAAGTTAAGGCAACCATTTCGGGCATAAAGTCCCTGGTGAGGGAATGCATCTCCTCCAGAGAAGCAGAGATGGCTTTGAGAGCCCGCACTGCTGCAAAAGATGGGGAGAACGAGGCCCCTGCCGCCTCATATATAGATTTGGCCAGAAGGACAACCTGGCGGACAGTGGGATCCTTAGAGAGGTGCCGTCAGCCACTGATACAATTGTCCGGGCTGAAAGTCTAGACACTGGAGGGTCCACCCTTGGTGAATGAGCCCACTCCTTGACCACCACTGGTGGAAGGGGGAAACAGTCATCAGAACCACGCTTTGGGAAGCGTCTGTCAGGACAGGCTCTGGGCTTGGTCACAGTGGCCTGAAAACTGGAGTGGATAAGGAACACACTCCTTGTTTTCTTAGGCAAGGTATACTGATGCTTTTCTGCCAGAGAGGGGTGCTCCCCTGATACAGGCGGATTGAGGTCCAGTACAAATATAATGGACGCAATCAAATCATTAGCATCTGCGTCACTTTCGGACAGATCAATGGGGTACATGGAGAAGCGTCCGAGCCCCCAGTAAAGGCATCCTCCTTCTCCTGCGAGTCAGCTCGTGAACCAGAGCCGCGGGGCGAGGAAGGAAAGGGGACCCTGCGTCTCCATTTTAGGAGGACGGGGTCTGAGACCAGATGAAGAATCCTCTGTGAGCTTTGCTGAGCGAGCCGTAGCAGCAGAAGCGCCCTGAGAAGGGGGCTGATGCATGCTCAGCAGTGTCCGGGACAGCTGTCCCCTGGAGAGAGGGATTCTACCCAAGCCGGGGGTTCAGCCACCGGAGCCGGAGCAGCCGGAGGGACCACTGGGGATGAGCCTCCAGGCTGAGGCACCACTATGTTAGAGCAGGCATCACAATGTGGTTATATGCTCGGTACAGGCAGTACGAGCCTACAGCAGTGCATATTAAGAACAGCCTTGCTCTGATGTGAGACATGCTGCAGAAGTGGGGGCTCTGTCCAGAATGACCCCCAGCAGAGTATATAAACAGAGTATATAAGCAGCAGCACAACCGGAGGTTGTGGCTTGCCAGACCGTTTAACATAGGGACATCTCTGTGCCCTCCAGATCCCCCAGCCCAGGCCCCCATTTGTCACAATGTGGTTATGCAGACATTGAGAACGCTGAGAAAATGGCGCCGGAGCGAGGAGAGGGGGCGGGGCCTACTCTGAGAGCTGGATCCGGAGGGCAAATGAGGTATACAGGGGAGGGAATCTTTCCTCAGTGAGGAGTGTCCCTTCCCTGTGCTGAACAGCCGCTGGGCGGAGCCGCACTGTCCCTCTGCATGACTGACATGCAGGGGCAGTGAAATCGAAACTAGGCCTCAGGCGAAGCCGGGGCCTAGATTTAAACATGTGGCCAGCGTGCAGGCACCATCGGCGCGGTTCTCCAGTGAAAACTGGAGAACCGGCCGGAAATGTTAACACATTCATATAACACACTCTCCCCAATATATAAAGTACAAGGGACCCCTGGAAAGACCACTTTCTGTGGTAATAACGTCTCAGTACTTAGCTTGTGAGACGCAGGTGCCAGGTCCCTGGGGGGTGATCGCTCCGTCCGGCAGGATCCTGAAAGGGCTGCGGATGGAGACCGGTCTCCTTCAAAGCAGTGAGAACCGTGATGGCTCCCACTTCAAGCCAGAGCCTCAGGGGATGGTGAAGGAGCGCGGCATGTGAAGGCTCCAGCCTTGTAAAATCAACCTTAACAGCACCGCCGACACAGTGGGGTGAGAAGGGACATGCCGGGAGTCCAGATTGGACCCGCTTTTCTTCCAAATCTTTGAAATCAAAAATCAAAATTCAGAGAATGCATGTGTGTGTGTGTGACCTCCTGAACACAAAGCATTGAACTGGTTGGATTTGTCATCCGGGGGGGTGTATATGCTCGGAGGGAGGAGCTACACTTTTAGTGTAGCACTTTGTGTGTCCTCCGGAGGCAGAAGCTATACACCCATGGTCTGGGTCTCCCATAAGGAACGATGAAGAAATGCAATATACACCAAAAAGAACTGAGTGCTCCAAAGTCCAGCAGGTTTTATAGAATTTTTGATGTCGGGATCTATCTACCGTCTGTAGCTGGGGTTTCAACTGCTGGGGAGAAGTGTCGCTCCAACGGGCTAGGAAAAACACCAAAAAAGCCGAGCGGTGACCACTGGAGAAGCAGTTTATGGTCAAGTGTTTCTGATCCTTTCAGAAAAGATGTGGTCTTCACCACATGGTAAAGGCCCCCATACAGAAAAGACTGACATTACAAGTGTCAGCTGACAGTCTAATGTGTATGGAGGGTCCTCCGGACTGTCCCAGACAAACAATGTTGGGGGAAGATAAGGATCCACCATGCCCAATATAGACACCAATCCTATAGCTAAAGCAAACAATATACATAGCTTAAATATCAAAAATGCTTTATTAACAATAAATTCTGGTAAAAATGAATCAAATGGAACCACCCAGATGACGGATGGAATAATTACACATGGGGGACACGGCACTTGTGGTGAGAAATTCACACCACCATATACCAGCAGGATAGTAAAAAAGGTTATTAGAATATGTGCCTAGCAGTGGACGTCACAGTCAATCTATTACAAATTATATATATAATAAGTTATGTGTAAGGACAGTGAGATTAAAGTTGCAAGGCACAAATCATATTACCAAGAAGTAAAGTATCCAAAAGGTATCAGTACAGCAGCCCCCACGAGCACTGACGCGCGTTTCGCAGCTACCGTGCTTCACCACAAGTGCCGTGTCCCCCATGTGTAATTATTCCATCCGTCATCTGGGTGGTTCCATTTGATTTATTTTTACCAGAATTTATTGTTAATAAAGCATTTTTGAAATTTAAGCTGTGTATATTATTTGCTTTAGCTATAAGATTGGTGTCTTATACTATGTAGCAAGCATCTGATGATATTGTGTCATTGGTGTTACATGCCCAATATAGGCAAGATCTTCCTGTGACCAGGCAAGTCCGAAAGCGGCACACAGAAGAGCGAGCGCTCCCGTGTATGGGGGACTCCTGAGGCAGTTGTTCTGTATGGGGGGGTCCCACTAATGAAGTTTATTTTAAATCAATAGATCTTAGAATAATAATAATTTCCACAATTGGATGTTTCTCTAGTCCCTTCCACGACAGCATAGGAGGTTGTCTCTCCACGCCCTAATTGGGACAGGAAGCACAAGAGGTTTAAAAGGACCCTCCCACCTCCCATAGCCAGTGTCTTCTTTCCTGTCCCCATGGGGCATGGAGAAGTTTTCTTTTTCTCCTATGCTGTGGTGGCCGGCGAACTACAGTGTATATTTTTTTTTTTCCCCTACCTTAAGCCGGGCAGTATCGGTCGGGCCTCGCCGCTCCTCCCCTACTGTTCCCTCACGCTGTGGGGGCCGCTGCTCCAGCCTTCCGGAACTCCTCTGGGGCGATGCAGGCTGTGTAGCTCCGCGGCCGGCGTCCTCTCTGAGCCGCCGGCCGCTTTTTGCATGCACGCTGCTGGACGATCCGGAAGTGCTACCGCGGGCGGGACTTCCGGTCTAGCGAACTTCCAGTTTGAGCACTTCCGGTCGCGGAGGCAGCGTGGAGGACACGCCGGCGCTGCCAGGGCCTGTCAGGGACCGGATGCAGGAGGCGGGGAACGTTCCAGGTCACTGGGGGGGGCAGGCCCTTCTGCATAAGGGCTGCCTTGAAGACTTCAGATTCATGGTAAGGATTTCGGCTGTGCTTCCTGACATGTCTTCCCCTGCAGCTGCATCTGCAGAGCCCAGTGTTCCCCCTGCCACTAAGTACGGAGGGGGGTGGTCCCTCATGCATAGGTCTCAGGCGGATATTTATGGCTCTTTCTGGTCTGTGTTTTCCAGGAGGACAAGGCCAATAAGAAAATTGACAAAAATGAAAAAAGTCAGAGAAGTCAGAGAAGTCAGAGAAGTCAGAGAAGTCAGAGAAGTCAGAGAAGTCAGAGAAGTCAGAGAAGTCAGAGAGGTCTGAGAGGTCTGAGAGGTCTGAGAGGTCTGAGAAGTCAGAGAAGTCAGAGAAGTCAGAGAAGTCAGAGAAGTCAGAGAAGTCAGAGAAGTCAGAGAAGTCAGAGAAGTCAGAGAAGTCAGAGAAGTCAGAGAAGTCAGAGAGGTCTGAGAAGTCCGATAAACCGGATAAGCCTGAACGCTATGAACGGACTGAAAAGATTAAAAAGTGTCCAGTCTGTGTAAAAAAGCTCCCTGCAGTCTGGGATAAGAATCTTTGCTAACAGTGTACGGACCAGATTATTAGGGCTGAACAGCCGTCCCTGATAGATGATCTGCGGTCCATGATGAAACAGGAGATTCAGGCCTCACTAGCCTCCCTCCCTGCTCCTGGCCCCTCTTCCCCAAAGAAAAGGAAACTCCAGTCAGCTCCGTCTGATCATGAGGATGCTGATTCCGCCTCGGAGGGTCCCGATGAGGGTTCTTCCTCCGGGAGGTCTGACCAGTCCTTCCTTTTTCCCTCAGAAGATTTGGGGGATCTTATTGGGGCGGTTCGGAGTACTATGGGGTTAGAGCAAGTGCAGTCTCTACCCTCTATCCAGGATGAAATGTTTGCTGGCCTGAAAACCGTCAGACAATTAGGGTTTCCGGTTCATGCCAATATTCTGGATATTGTCTCTCAGGAATGGGAATTTCCTGAGAGGCGGTTCCGGAGTGACCCCAGACGCCGGTTTCCTCTGGAAACTTCTGGGTTACATTTGGAGGTCCCCAAAGTAGATGTACAGGTGGCTAGGGTAGCTAAACAAACGGCGCTCCCCTTTGAAGATACTTCCCAACTTAGAGATCAGATGGATAGGAAGGTAGAGGGCCTCATGAAGCGATCCTGGGAGGCATCATCTTCTACCATTCAGGCCAACATTGCCTCCACTTGTGTGTCCCGGTCCCTACTTAGGTGGTTAGACCAGTTGGAGGCTCATATTTCCCAGGGTACCCCTCGGGATGAGTTGCTGGAATCCCTTCCCCTACTTAGGAAGGCTACCAGTTTTTTGGCAGATACCTCGGTGGAATCAGTCCGCCTGTCGGCCAGGACCTCGGTCCTATCTAACTCTGCCAGACGTGCCCTCTGGCTTAAGGCCTGGAGTGGAGACTCCACCTCCAAAATGAGACTTTGCTCCCTTCCGTTTAAAGGGGATTTGGTGTTTGGGCCTGCCCTGGATGATATTCTGGACAAGGCTACTGATCGTAAGGCCTTACCTGATCCTAGACCCCCCAGGAAGCGGTCCTTTCGTCCCTCGATGCCTCAGGTCTCCCAGCCCAGAGGGAAAGGGAAGGCGGGCCGGTAGAGCTATCCTAAGGGTAGAGGGAAAAACATCCTCATCCCTCCCCATCAACAACGTCCTCAGCAGGACAAACAGTGACTCGGCTCGGGTGGGGGGACGACTCTCGGCGTTTCTTCCCCAGTGGCGGTCCATCACCTCCTGCCAATGGGTTCTGAAGATCGTCTCAGAGGGTCTCTTAATAGAATTCATCTCCCCCCCTCTTCCGGGTCTCCGAGTCACGGCTCTGGCGTCACAGGTTTCCCAGGCTCTACTGTACGCAAAGATTCAGGAGCTAATGCACTCGGGGGTCGTTTCCCCAGTCCCGAGTCAGGAAGAAAGGATAGGCCACTACTCCCGTCTCTTCCTTGTCAGAAAGCCGTCTGGCGACGTCCGGATTATCATCAATCTACGGCGTCTCAACCGGCTGGTCAAGTACCGGCGGTTCAAGATGGAGTCCGTGAAATCTGCTATTCCCCTGATAGGTCTGCACCACCAGATGGCCTCCATAGATCTGAAGGACGCCTACTTCCATGTGCCCATCCATCCGGGTCACAGGCAATACCTCAAGTTTGCGGTTCTACACGGGGAGGAAGTGCTTCATTTCCAATTCAATGTCCTTCCCTTCGGAATCTCCTCGGCTCCAAGGATCTTTTCAAAGATCATGGCAGAGGTGGTCGCCTTCATACGATTGCAGGGTATCTGTCTGGTTCCATATTTGGACGACTTTCTTCTCGTAGCTCCCTCCGCTCAAACCCTCCGGAACCATGTGGAGAGGTCTTTAGGAATCCTTCGGTCCTTGGGATGGATTCCAAATCTCAAAAAAATCACAGTTGCAACCCTCCTCCACTCGGCAGTTTCTCGGAGTACTGCTGGACTCCGACAGGCAGGCATCCTTTCTCCCGGAGGGCCACAGGGTGGCTCTGCTAGCCAAAATATCACAGCTTCGCCGTCAGGCTCGCCCGACCCTTCGAGCGGCTATGTCGGCTCTGGGTTCTATGACGTCCTGCATTCCCTCAGTCAGGTGGGCTCAGGCCCATTCTCGGTGTCTCCAGGATCATATCCTGGCGCATTGGGACAGACTCCCGTCCTCACTGAACCGACGGTTTCGCCTTTCGGGGACCGTCTCCTCATCCCTTCTCTGGTGGCTGCGACCCAACAACCTGCAGGTAGGGGTTGCCTGGACTCAGACGCCCCTGGTTACACTGACAACAGATGCCAGCCTGCGGGGATGGGGTGCTATGGTGGCAAACTCCCCATTTCAGGGGGTCTGGAGTCCTTATGTCAGCTCCCAATCCTCCAACTACCGAGAGCTCAGGGCTGTCAGGGAAGCCCTCCTTGCGGCTCAGGATCTCGTCCGGGACTCTCACGTCCTGGTCTACTCGGACAATGTCACCACAGTGGTACATCTCCGCCATCAGGGCAGTACGCGATCAGGCGCCCTGAAGTCGGTGTCCTCCCGGATCTTCCACTGGGCGGAACAGTCCCTGCTATCCCTTTCTGCAGTCCATCTAAAGGGATCACTAAACCTTCAGGCAGATTTCCTGAGTCGTCGGGATGTTCATCCGGGGGAATGGAGTCTGGATCAAGCGGTGTTCTGCTCTCTGGTGGCAAGGTGGGGTACTCCAGAGGTGGACCTCTTTGCTTCGGCAGAAAATCGCAAGGTCGCAACATATTTCTCCCTGAACCCTCGGGACATGGCGTTGGGGGTGGACGCCTTCTGCCACGATTGGTCCTTTTGCCTCGCCTACGCTTTCCCCCCACTTCCTCTTCTCGCACGGACCCTGAGGAAGATCAGAGACGACGGCGCCACAACTATCCTGGTAGCCCCTCTGTGGCCTCGGAGGAGTTGGTACAGCATGATCCTGTCGCTCGGGATAGACGGACCGGTCCTCCTGGGTTCAGACCCCAGTTTACTATCACAGGGTCCGATTTTCCATCCGGATCCCCAGAAACTCAAATTGGCTGCCTGGCTTCTGAGGCCCGGGCACTGAAGGCCCAGGGTCTTTCTGACAAAGTTGTGGCTACTCTACAGAAGAACCGTAAACCAGTGACTAATAGTATTTACAATAAAATCTGGACGAGATTTTCCTCCTGGTGTGGTTCTTGGCCTCCTGACCCGCTCCGGCCTAATGTTGCGCAGATTCTAGACTTCCTCCAGAGTGGATTGGACCTGGGCCTTCGGCCTAGCACCCTGAAGGTTCAGGTCTCGGCACTCAGTGCAGTCTTTGACACGGCTCTGGCGGATCATCGCTGGATCCGCCGTTTCTTTGTGTCCGCTAGTAGGCTCTGTCCGCGTCAGAGGGTCCTGACGCCTCGCTGGGATCTCAATGTGGTCCTTACCGGACTGTCTCAGTCACCCTTTGAGCCGCTGTCCTCCTGTAACATCCGTTCTCTTTCTCACAAGACTGCCTTTCTTGTGGCTATTACGTCTGCTCGTAGAGTCGGGGAACTTCAAGCATTATCTATTCAGGAGCCTTACCTGACCGTCAGAGATGACAGCATTGTTTTTCAGCTGGACCCTTCCTTCCTTCCCAAGGTGGTTTCGGATTTTCACCGTTCTCAGACCATCATCCTGCCTTCTTTCTGTCAGCATCCTAGGACTCCGGGTGAGGAAGTGATTCATTCTTTGGACGTTCGTCGGACAGTGTTGCACTACCTGGATGTTACTGCACCTTGGCATCTTGATCATAACCTTTTCATCCAGCCCTTTGGTCGAAATAAGGGCAGGAAGGTGGCTAAGAGTACCGTCGCCAACTGGATTGTGCGGGCAATCAGAGATGCCTACCTCGCTCAGCATCTATCTCCGCCTACCGGCTTTACGGCGCACTCCACCAGGGCTACCTCTGTCTCCTGGGCTGAACGGGCAGGGGCTTCTCCTGAGCAGATCTGCAAGGCGGCTACGTGGTCTTCCCTCCATACTTTCACGAAGCATTATCGTTTGGATCTGGATTCCAATAGGGATTTGGCTTTTGGCAGGAAGGTCCTGCAGGCTGTGGTCCCCCCCTAGGTATCAATTCGTTGGTATTCCTCCTATGCTGTCGTGGAAGGGACTAGAGAAATAAGAATTATTCTTACCGTTAATTCGGTTTCTAGGACCTTCCACGACAGCGCGTAATTCCCTCCCTTATCCTCGATGTTTTTGGATGTGTTTGTACTTCTCATATGCTATGGGTTCTTTGTAAGACACTGGCTATGGGAGGTGGGAGGGTCCTTTTAAACCTCTTGTGCTTCCTGTCCCAATTAGGGCGTGGAGAGACAACCTCCTATGCTGTCGTGGAAGGTCCTATAAACCGAATTAACGGTAAGAATAATTCTTATGTTTAAATAAACTAAAAAAATGTTCCTGTTCTGAGATAATCTTATATACAGTATGTGTCCCTGCTGTGTGCTGTGTACTGGCCGTGTCTGACTGCACAGGGACAAAGTATGCAGACATTACAGCACGGATTGCAAGTTATTCTTTGAGGTCAAATATTTTTTTACCAAAAGAATTCGTTGTGATCCCATGCTGTAATGTCTTTATACTCTAGTGTGCTCCCCTGCTCATGTGATATGATTAGATCATGCCCTTGTACGGTCAGACACGGCCATTACACAGTACACAGCAGGGACACATATATAACATTAACTCAGCAGAGGGACATTTTTTTTTTAAACACATCCAATTGTGGAAATTATTATTATACGATCTATTGATTAAAATGAACTTTGTTGGTGGGAAAACTCCTTTAAGCCTGTAAAAAATACAGATCAGGTCTTACTTGTGTGTTGAGAAAGCCAGCCTTTCCTATGGGCAATGTAATGAGGGGGATGCGCCTCTTCATAGGTCACCGGTTTATCTCCTTTTCCCACACGTACACGAGCTGCACGGTTCTAAAAATTAAAAAAAAACAACAACACATATTTAACCACATGTACAAATTATATATATATGTATACAGTCATATGAAAAAGTTTTTTCTTTATAACAAATTGGGTTTTTGCAACAGCTATTTCAGTTTCATATATCTAATAACTGATGGACTGAGTAATATTTCTGGATTGAAATGAGGTTTATTGTATTAACAGAAAATGTGCAATTCGCATTTAAACAAAATTTGACCGGTGCAAAAGTATGGGCACCTCAACATAAAAGTGCCATTAATATTTTGTAGATCCTCCTTTTGCAAAAATAGCAGCCTCTAGTCGCTTCCTGTAGCTTTTAATGAGTTCCTGGATCCTGGATGAAGGTATATTTGACAATTCCTGTTTACAAAACAATTCCAGTTCAGTTAAGTTTGATGGTCGCCGAGCATGGACAGCACGCTTCACATCATCCCACAGATGTTCAATGATATTCAGGTCTGGGGACTGGGATGGCCATTCCAGAACATTGTAATTGTTCCTCTGCATGAATGCCTGAGTAGATTTGGAGCGGTGTTTTGGATCATTGTCTTGCTGAAATATCCATCCCCTGCGTAACTTCAACTTCGTCACTGATTCTTGCACATTATTGTCAAGAATCTGCTGATACTGAGTTGAATCCATGCGACCCTCAACTTTAACAAGATTCCCGGTGCCGGCATTGGCCACACAGCCCCAAAGCATGATGGAACCTCCACCGAATTTTACTGTGGGTAGCAAGTGCTTTTCTTGGAATGCCGTGTTTTTTTGCCTCCATGCATAACGGCTTTTTGTATGACCAAACAACTCAATCTTTGTTTCATCAGTCCACAGGACCTTCTTCCAAAATGTAACTGGCTTGTCCAAATGTGCTTTTGCATACCTCAGGCGACTGTTTGTGGCGTGCTTGCAGAAACGACTTCTTTTGCATCACTCTCCCATACAGCTTCTCCTTGTGCAACGTGCGCTGTTATGTTGACCGATGCACATTGACACCATCTGCAGCAAGATGATGCTGCAGGTCTTTGGAGGTGGTCTGTGGATTGTCCTTGACTGTTTTCCCCATTCTTCTTCTCTGCCTTTCTGATATTTTTCTTGGCCTGCCACTTCTGGGCATAACAAGAACTGTACCTGTGTTCTTCCATTTCCTTACTATGTTCCTCACAGTGGAAACGGACAGTTTAAATCTCTGAGACAACTTTTTGTATCTTTCCCCTGAACAACTATGTTGAATAATCTTTGTTTTCAGATCATTTGAGAGTTGTTTTGAGGAGCCCATGATGCCACTCTTCATAGGAGATTCAAATAGGAGAACAACTTGCAAGTGGCCACCTTAAATACCTTTTCTCATGATTGGATACACCTGCCTATGAAGTTCAAAGCTGAATGAGGTTACAAAACCAATTTAGTGCTTTAGGAAGTCAGTAAAAAGTAGTTAGGAGGGTTCAAATCAAGAAATTGATAAGGGTGCCCATACTTTTGCACCAGTCAAATTTTGTTTAAATGCGGATTGCACATTTTCTGTCAGTACAATAAACCTCATTTCAATCCAGAAATATTACTCAGTCCATCAGTTATTAGATATCAAATTGTTATTGTTATAAAGAAAAAAGGTTAACACTAATAGGGGTGCCCAAACTTTTTCATATGACTGTACATATATATATATATTATATATATATATATATATATATATATATATATATATATATATATATATATACACACACACACACACACACACACACACACACAGTACAGACCAAAAGTTTGGACACACCTTCTCATTCAAAGAGTTTTCTTTATTTTCATGACTCTGAAAATTGTAGATTCACATTGAAGGCATCAAAACTATGAATTAACACGTGGAATTAAATACTTAACAACAAAGTGTGAAACAACTGAAAATATGTCTGATATTCTAGGTTCTTCAAAGTAGCCACCTTTTGCTTTGATTACTGCTTTGCACACTCTTGGCATTCTCTTGATGAGCTTCAAGAGGTAGTCACCGGAAATGGTGTTCACTTCACAGGTGTGCCCTGTCAGGTTTAATAAGTGGGATTTCTTGCCTTATAAATGGGGTTGGGACCATCAGTTGTGTTGTGCAGAAGTCTGGTGGATACACAGGTGATAGTCCTACTGAATAGACTGTTAGAATTTGTATTATGGCAAGAAAACAGCAGCTAAGTAAAGAAAAACGAGTGGCCATCATTACTTTAAGAAATGAAGGTCAGTCAGTCCGAAAAATTGGGAAAACTTTGAAAGTGTCCCCAAGTGCAGTGGCAAAAACCATCAAACGCTACAAAGAAACTGGCTCACATGAGGACCGCCCCAGGAAAGGAAGACCAAGAGTCACCTCTGCTGCGGAGGATACGTTTATCCGAGTAATCAGCCTCAGAAATCGCAAGTTAACAGCAGCTCAGACTAGAGACCAGGTCAATGCCACACAGAGTTCTAGCAGCAGACACATCTCTAGAACAACTGTTAAGAGAAGACTTTGTGCAGTAGGTCTTCATGGTAAAATAGCTACTAGGCAACAAGCAGAAGAGACTTGTTTGGGCTAAAGAACACAAGGAATGAACATTAGACCAGTGAAAATCTGTGCTTAGGTCTGATGAGTCCAAATTTGAGATCTTTGGATCCAACCACCGTGTCTTTGTGCGACGCAGAAAAGGTGAAAGGATGGACTCTACATGCCTGGTTCCCACCGTGAAGCATGGAGGAGGAGGTGTGATGGTGTGGGGGGGGGGCTTTGCTGGTGACAGTGTTTGGGATTTATTCAAAATTGAAGGCATAAAGAACCAGCATGGCTACCACAGCATCTTGCAGCGGCGGGCTATTCCATCCGGTTTGCGTTTAGTTGGACCATCATTTATTTTTCAACAGGACAATGACCCCAAACACAACTCCAGGCTGTGTAAGGGCTATTTAACTAAGAAGGAGAGTGATGGGGTGCTACGCCAGATGACCTGGCCTCCACAGTCAGCAGACCTGAACCCAATCGAGATGGTTTGGGGTGAGCTGGACCGCAGAGTGAAGGCAAAAGGGCCAACAAGTGCTAAGCATCTCTGGGATCTCCTTCAAGACTGTTGGAAAACCATTTCCGGTGACTACCTCTTAAAGCTCATCAAGAGAATGCCAAGAGTGTGCAAAGCAGTAATCAAAGCAAAAGGTGGCTACTTTGAAGAATATAAGACATATTTTCAGTTCTTTCACACTTTGTTGTTAAGTATTTCATTCCACATGTGTTAATTCATAGTTTTGATGCCTTCAATGTGAATCTACAATTTTCAGAGTCATGAAAATAAAGAAAACTCTTTGAATGAGAAGGTGTGTCCAAACTTTTGGTCTGTATATATATGTACACATACAAACACACACACAGCTCTGGCAAAAATTAAGGGACCACTGTAAAATTGTCAGTTTTTCTGATTTTTCTCTTTATATTTTTGAGTAAAATGTAAATTGTTCTTTTATTCGATAAACTATTGACAATGTCTCTGAATTTCCAGCAATAAATTTTGTATTTATTTTCATGAAAATGAGAAATGGTCAAAATAACAAAAAATCCCTTGTTTTTAGACTTCCAATAATGCAATGAAAACAAGGTAATAATCATTTAGAAACCACAATACCAATAATGTTTTACCTCAGGAAGATTCAGAAATCAATATTTTGTGGAATAACCATGATCATTAATCCCAGCTTTCATGCGTCTTGGCTGCTTTCCACCAGTGTCTCACACTGCTTTTGAGTGACCTTATGCCACCCCTGGTGCAAAAATGTAAGTCATCTAACCATTGGACGACTAGGTGTTGGGCAAAGCTGAAAATTAAACTTATTAGAGAAGATTCAGTCCTCTAAGGTCCAATTGGGCAGATTAAACTTTGCGAAGGACGTATTAATCAAACCGCATACAAGGTTATTCTGGAAAAACAGTTGCTTCTTTCTGCTCAGGCAATGTTCCCCAACTCTGAGGACAGGTTTTTCCAGCTGGACAATGCGCCATGCCACACAGCTAGGTCAATGTGTGGATGAAGGACCACCACATCAAAACCCTGTCATGGCCAGCCCAATCTCCAGACCTGAACCCCATTGAAAACCTCTGGAATGTAATTAAGAGGAAGATTGATAGTCACAAGCCATCAAACAAAGAAGAACTGCTCTCATGTTTACACCAGGAGTGGCATAAGGTCACCCAAAAGTAGTGTGAAGCCTGGTGGAAAGCAGCCAAGAAGCATGAAAGATGGGATTAACAATCATGGATATTCCACAAGATATTGATTTCTGAACTCCTCCTGAGGTAAAACATTAGTAGTATTGTTGCTTCTAAATGATTATGAACTTATTTGCTTTGCATTATTTGAGGTGTGAAAGCACTGTGCATTGTTTTGTTATTTTGACCATTTCTCATTTTCACAAAATAAATGCAAAATGTATTGCTGGAAATTCAGAAACATGTGGTCAGGAGTTTATAGTATAAGGCTATGTGCACACTTACCGGATTTTGCCGCGGATTTTCCGCGGATTTGCTGCATGTTTCGCTGCAGAAAATGTTCATAACATCTCTGCAGTGAATCACCAGCAAATCCTATGGAGAAAAAAAATCCTGTGCGCACTGGGCGGAATTTGACAGCTGCATGTTTTGCTGCGGAAATCCCGCAGCAAAAACAAGTGCATGTCACTTCTTTTCCGCACATCGCTGCAGGATTTCACTCCATTGACTCAATGTTAATCATGAAATCCCGCAGGGAATAACGCAGGCAGCAAATTCTGTGCGGTTCACTGCGTTTTCCTGCGTTATTCCCTGCGGTATTTTGCGGTTTACCTCCGGTAATGTACATCGCCTGTCTGCGGTTTTGCAGGGAAGTGATGTCATTACAGGAAGAGGAAGCCGTGCACAGAGTAAACACACACAGATCACAGACACACACACACATCACAGACATAGAGCACATAGACACAGACACATAGAACACACATAGAAAGAAAACGGAAATATAGAAAACAAAGAACGTGGGCTCCGCTGCATATTTACCTTCCAGCCGAGGTAAGCACACAGCGGCGGCCCGGTATTCTCAGGCTGGGGAGGGAGAGGGGCAGGGGTAATGTCCCCCGCCTCACTCCCCCTCCGGCAGCCGAGAATATCAGCCGCAGCTGCCCCGGCACTGTCGCATCCATTATGCGGCAGCACCGGCGTGTCCTCGGCTCTTCTTGCCACCGTGTAGCAGTGGTGGCAAGGTAATACAAGGGGTTAATGGTGATGGGGGACCACCGCCATTAACCCCAGGCTTGATCATGGCAGCGTCTATGTGACAGCTGACATGATCAACCCGTAAGTAAAGTGAAAAAAACACAGACACCGAAAAATCCTTTATTTTAAATAAAACCAACAAGCCTCGTTCACCATTTTATAAACCCCCCCCAAACAAAGCTCCGGCGTAATCCACCGCTCCGACATCCACAGCTCCGGCTCCGGCGTCCTGCACTGCTGACATCCAGCCGCGACTGTCACAGACACAGGCTGAATGCAGCAGACAGCAGAGGTAATTACCGGTCATTTCCCACGGCCGGTAATGTGAACTCACTGCCGACCGTGGGAAATGTAGCGATCTGTCTATCCCTCTATCTATCCCTCTGTCTGTCTATCTATCTATCTATCCCTCTATCTATTCTTCTGTCTATCTACTATCAGAATTAAATGTATTTTTTTTTTTTTTTTTTTTCTTCAATGTGCTTTATTGCATTGAATGCAATAAAGCACATCCCAACCCGCACGCGGCAAAACCGCGGCAATACCGCGAACAATACCGCGGTAAAACCGCAGCAAACCGCGGCAAACCGCATGCGGTTTTCGGGTGCGGTTTCCCGCGGTTTTTTACCGCGGGTGCGGTAATCTTTGAGAGCATGCGGAATTTTCTCAAGAAAATTCCATTTCCCAGTGCGCACAGAGCCTAAAAGAACAATTTACATTTTACTCAAAAACATAAAGAGAAAAATCAGAAGAACTGAAAAATTGGAGGTGGTCTCTTAATTTTGCCAGTGCTGTGTATGTGTGCATACATACATTATATATATATATATATATATATATATATATATATATATATATATATATATATATATATATATATATATATATATATATATATATATATATATATATGCACACATACACACACACACACATTATATATGATTTTAAAATGTTTCTCTACATATTAATTATTAAGGGCGCTTTATACGCTGCGACATTGCTAGCGATCTCGTTAGCGATGTGACACGCCAGATCACAGATACGATCTGCCGAGATCGCACATGTGACCGGCGCTATAAACCGACCTATGTGCGATCTCGGCAGAACGCATCTGTGATCTGGCGTGTCACATCGCTAACGAGATCGCTAGCGATGTTGCAGTGTGTAAAGCGCCCTTTACAGTTATGTTAGATCCCACAAAACAACATTTGTTAAATTTTAAGACAATGCCCCAGCATGTCGAGGTCGCTGTTATATACTTGTTATAGCGCCCCCTGCTGCTCTTTTCATGCTTAATAAAAATGTCCACATAGTGCGCTCAGCACTGATGGTCACACATGCTCACTGGCTCAGTCCTACAAACCAAATCCCGTAGCACAGATCTGGGCAAAGTGCAGGCCCTTCGGGTGTTCTGACGCAGCCCGTGGACCAGGACAGCCAAGGGGCTGGATTCAGAGGCGTCCCGCACCACGCAGCTGCCCCCTGCCTATTGTCTCACTTTCACTGAAACCTGCATCAGACGCACAACGGCATGGGTCACGCAAGAAACTCCTGTGCTGCAAAAGTCTATTTGTATCCTGTGACCATATGAGTGATATATTGACAAACATGACACATCAGTGGTGAGTGTAGTGATTTCCTCTCCTGTTTTGTGTGGCCTAGGACACGTGGCGAGAAAAACGGTGCAAGTGGCATGTGATAGAAAAAAAATTGCATTCCACTAGGACCAATCTTACCCCAATGTGCGATTGATTTCTCAGCCCTAATCGGACCAAGAAAACAGTCGCAGCATGCTGCGGGTGCAATCCGATCTTGGTTCACTCGCACCCATTCAAGTCTATGGGAGAGAAACATCGCACTGCACTCACAAGGGCATATATCATGCTACAGTATCCACACTGTTCTATAGGGTTCTTCTCCACTTGCGTTTACAAATTCACAGCGACACTCGGCTACAAATGTGAGTGGAGTATCCTGTGTATGTCCTGCGTGTGGTCTGCGTACGGTGTGTGTTTTTTTCCTCACATAGCATCCGTATGACCGCATGCATCCGTATGTGAGCGTCACGCGAGTGCTATGTGAGTGTTTATGCATACCGCGTCAGACTGGCTACCGGAGGAATCTCCAGTAATACCAGGCCTGGCCGCGGTTACCTGCACTGAACTCCGGAGCTGTCACCTGAGCTCCAGAGATCAGCCCACTCTGTCCGCAGCTGTGCTGACCTGAACAGCAATCGCTGGGGAATCAATCACTCGGCACTCGCTGTTCAGGCTGCACTCCGGAGCTCAGGTGACAGCTCCGGAATTCAGTGCATGTAACCGTGGCCAGGACTGGTAGTACTGGAGATTCCTCCGGTAGCCAGTCTGACGCGGTATGCAAGTGTCAAGGATCTGTATGACATGCGCATGCCACCCGAATTCTGATTTTTTTTCTCGCTCCCATAGGATTGCATGGGGGTGCGAGAGCTGAGACTCGGTGAAATCGCAGCATGCTTCAATTTCACCGAGAGCACGAGACGTGCCGTAAGACATTTAGCAAGAGGACACGGCCTCATTGATTAACACTGGTGCGAGTGCGATCCGATTTTCTATCTGATCGCACTCGCACATAGAAATCGCAAGTGGAGAAGAGCCCATAATGTGATCACCATTGAACAAGACAAAATCAGACCCAAGTCCGTGTGTTACAATGTTATAGTAGAAAAATAAAGGCCATAACAGATCTTCTTACCTTTAGGCAAACGGAGCTCGTCTGAATACAGCGAATCTGAGAATGTCGGGGCCAAGAACCGTCTAATCCTCTCACCAAAACCTACAAAGAAAAACACACCATGTTCAGCAGTTCAGAGTGGGATCACTGTGTCCGCAGAGAAGACGCCCGGCCAGGGCTACAGAAGCCCAGGAAAAAATTATCCAGTGCAGAGTAGGCAGGGGTTAAAAATGTTCAAATAATGCTGTAGCGGTATTGGCACCAAACAGGTTCTTTAGGGATAAAATCCAACGCATTTGACAACGGTTATGTCTTAGGCCTCTTCACACATCCGTATTTTGCCTTCAGTTGCAATCCGTTGCATTTTGAAAAAAAAAAACGGATCTAGCGCTGGATCCGTTTTTTTCTCATTGACTTGTATTAGCGACAAATGGCCTCACGTTTCATCGGTTGTTCGACAGATCCGTCGAAAAATGTTTGTCCATCGGACGGAGGCGACATCCACAGCAACGTTTTTTGTTTGCGTCGAAAAAACGGACAGCGACGGATCTTTCGCCGTCCGTCGTTTGTTAGAATGGAAGCCTATGGGCGCAGGATCCGTCGAAACCGTCATATGACTGATTCCGGCGACGGATCCGTCAGAAGAATCCCTCCCTCCCATCCTCTTCCGGATTTCGGACAAAACTCATCATTACAAGTCTGAAGGTGCGTAAAAGATCATCGAACCGCATACGGATCATCTGTGCAGCATCCAATTGTGACTGATATATTGCAATTATAAACCTACAAACTGTGTTTGATCCTGCGCATGTCACACTGCTGATGCCACATGGATGGAAAAACAAACACACAGATTTTTGGATGAAACTCAGACAATTTTTCATCCGCTCATCTGTCCGTGGCCTTAAAGGAGTGGTTCCAGCAATGTCTAAGCAGTGTCCCCAGGGCCACGTGATATTGTTATGACACGCTAGCTCCACGACTAATCAGCTCTGGCTTCCTTCTTCCCACCCTCGGACGTATGAGCAGGAAGTCAGCGCTGCGCTCACATCCTGCTCAAATATCCGAAGGCAGGGAGACAGACAGCGGGCAATGATTGGTCACAGGGCCCGCGTGTCATAATGTCACATGGGCCCTGGGAATGCAGCTTTATGTATGGTCATGTATAAAATAGTCTCCCCAGAGGACATGAGCTTGCGATCATCATATATATAGTACATAACAAAAGTTTGGACACACCTTCTCATTCAAAGAGATTTCATTATTTTCATGACTCTAAAAGAAGGGAATTTTGTTTACTTACCGTAAATTCCTTTTCTTCTAGCTCTAATTGGGAGACCCAGACAATTGGGTGTATAGCTACTGCCTCCGGAGGCCACACAAAGTATTACACTTAAAAGTGTAAGGCCCCTCCCCTTCTGCCTATACACCCCCCGTGGGATCACGGGCTCCTCAGTTTTAGTGCAAAAGCAAGAAGGAGGAAAGCCAATAAACTGGTTTAAGCAAATTCAATCCGAAGGAATATCGGAGAACTGAAACCATTCAACATGAACAACATGTGTATACAAAAAAAAAGGGGCGGGTGCTGGGTCTCCCAATTAGAGCTAGAAGAAAAGGAATTTACGGTAAGTAAACAAAATTCCCTTCTTCTTTGTCGCTCTATTGGGAGACCCAGACAATTGGGATGTCCAAAAGCAATCCCTGGGTGGGTAAAATAATACCTCGTGATAGGGTCGTAAAACGGCCCTTTTCTACAGGTGGGCAACCGCCGCCTGAAGGACTTGTCTACCTAGGCTGGCGTCCGCCGAAGCATAGGTATGCACCTGATAATGCTTGGTAAAAGTGTGCAGACTCGACCAGGTGGCCGCCTGGCACACCTGCTGAGCCGTAGCCTGGTGCCGTAATGCCCAGGACGCACCCACGGCTCTGGTAGAATGGGCGGCTCTGGTAGAACGGGCCTTCAGCCCTGAGGGAACCGGAAGCCCCGCAGAACGGTAGGCTTCAAGAATTGGTTCCTTGATCCACCGAGCCAGGGTGGATTTGGAAGCTTGCGACCCTTTACGCTGACCAGCGACCAGGACAAAGAGTGCATCCGAGCGGCGCAGAGGCGCCGTGCGGGAAATGTAGATTCTGAGTGCTCTCACCAGATCCAACAAATGCAAATCCTTTTCACATTGATGAACTGGATGAGGACACAAAGAAGGTAAGGAGATATCCTGATTGAGATGAAAGGGGGATACCACCTTAGGGAGAAACTCCGGAATCGGGCGCAGAACCACCTTGTCCTGGTGAAACACCAGGAAGGGAGATTTGCATGACAGCGCTGCTAGCTCGGACACTCTCCGAAGAGACGTGACCGCTACTAGAAAGGCCACTTTCTGTGAAAGGCGAGAAAGGGAAACATCCCTCATAGGCTCGAAAGGCGGCTTCTGGAGAGCAATTAGAACCCTGTTCAGATCCCAGGGCTCTAACGGCCGCTTGTAAGGAGGGACGATATGACAAACCCCTTGCAGGAACGTGCGTACCTGAGGAAGTCGTGCTAGGCGCTTCTGAAAAAATACAGATAGCGCTGAGACTTGTCCTTTAAGGGAGCCGAGCGACAAACCTTTTTCCAACCCGGATTGCAGGAAGGAAAGAAAGTAGGCAATGCAAATGGCCAGGGAGAAACTCCCCGAGTAGAGCACCAAGATAAGAATATCTTCCACGTCCTGTGGTAGATCTTGGCGGACGTTGGTTTCCTGGCCTGTCTCATGGTGGTAATGACCTCTTGAGATAATCCTGAAGACGCTAGGATCCAGGACTCAATGGCCACACAGTCAGGTTCAGGGCCGCAGAATTCAGATGGAAAAACGGCCCTTGAGACAGCAAGTCTGGTCGGTCTGGTAGTGCCCACGGTTGACCCACCGTGAGATGCCACAGATCTGGGTACCACGACCTCCTTGGCCAGTCTGGAGCGACGAGGATGGCGCGGCAGCAGTCGGACCTGATCTTGCGTAGCACTCTGGGCAACAGTGCCAGAGGTGGAAACACATAAGGAAGCCGGAACTGCGACCAATCTTGAACTAAGGCGTCCGCCGCCAGAGCCCTTTGATCGTGAGACCGTGCCATGAAAGCCGGAACTTTGTTGTTGTGCCGGGACGCCATTAGGTCGACGTCCGGCATCCCCCAGCGGTGACAGATCTCCTGAAACACGTCCGGGTGAAGAGACCATTCCCCCGCGTCCATACCCTGGCGACTGAGGAAGTCTGCTTCCCAGTTTTCTACGCCCGGGATGTGAACTGCGGATATGGTGGATGCCGTGTCTTCCACCCACATCAGAATCCGCCGGACTTCCTGGAAGGCTTGCCGACTGCGTGTTCCGCCTTGGTGGTTGATGTATGCCACCGCTGTGGAGTTGTCCGACTGTATTCGGATCTGCTTGCCTTCCAGCCACTGTCGGAAGGCTTGTAGGGCCAGATACACTGCCCTGATTTCCAGAACATTGATCTGAAGGGTGGACTCCTGCTGAGTCCACATACCTTGAGCCCTGTGGTGGAGAAAAACTGCTCCCCACCCTGACAGACTCGCGTCCGTTGTGACCACCGCCCAGGATGGGGGTAGGAAAGACTTTCCTATTGACAATGAGGTGGGAAGAAGCCACCACTGAAGAGAATCCTTGGCCGCCTGAGAAAGGGAGACGTTCCTGTCTAGGGACGTCGACTTCCCGTCCCATTGGCGGAGAATGTCCCATTGTAGTGGACGCAGATGAAACTGCGCGAAAGGGACTGCCTCCATTGCTGCTACCATCTTCCCCAAGAAGTGCATGAGGCGTCTCAAGGGGTGCGACTGGCCCTGAAGGAGAGATTGCACCCCTGTCTGTAGTGAACGCTGTTTGTCCAGCGGAAGCATCACTATCGCTGAGCGAGTATGAAACTCCATGCCAAGATATGTTATCGATTGGGTCGGGGTCAGATTTGACTTTGAAAAGTTGATGATCCACCCGAAACTCTGGAGAGTCTCCAGCGCAACGTTCAGGCTGTGTTGGCATGCCTCTTGAGAGGGTGCCTTGACAAGTAGATCGTCCAAGTAAGGGATCACAGAGTGACCCTGAGAGTGCAGGACTGCTACTACTGCTGCCATGACTTTGGTGAAGACCCGTGGGGCTGTCGCCAGACCGAAAGGCAGGGCTACGAACTGAAGGTGTTCGTCTCCTATAACGAAGCGTAGAAAACGCTGGTGCTCTGGAGCAATCGGCACGTGGAGATAAGCATCTTTGATGTCTATTGATGCTAGGAAATCTCCTTGCGACATTGAGGCGATGACGGAGCGGAGGGATTCCATCCGGAACCGCCTGGTTTTCACTTGCTTGTTGAGCAGTTTTAGGTCCAGAACAGGACGGAAAGACCCGTCCTTTTTTGGCACCACAAACAAATTGGAGTAAAAACCGTGACCTTGCTCCTGAAGAGGAACAGGGATCACCACTCCCTCTGCCTTTAGAGAGCACACCGCTTGCAGAAGAGCATCGGCTCGGTCGGGAGGCGGAGAAGTTCTGAAGAATCGAGTTGGAGGACGAGAACTGAACTCTATCCTGTACCCGTGAGACAGAATGTCTCTCACCCAACGGTCTTTGACCTGTGGCAGCCAAATGTCGCCAAAGCGGGAGAGCCTGCCACCGACCGAGGATGCGGAGAGAGGAGGCCGAAAGTCATGAGGAAGCCGCCTTGGTAGCGGTTCCTCCGGCTGCTTTCTTTGGGCGTGACTGAGCCCGCCAAGAATCTGAGCTCCTCTGATCCTTTTGAGTCCTTTTGGACGAGGAGAATTGGGACTTGCCCGAGCCTCGAAAGGACCGAAACCTCGACTGTCCCTTCCTCTGTTGGGGTTTGTTTAGTCTGGGCTGAGGTAAGGAAGAATCCTTACCCTTGGACTGTTTAATGATTTCATCCAATCTCTCACCAAACAGTCTGTCCCCAGAAACTGGCAAACTGGTTAAGCACTTCTTGGAAGCAGAATCTGCCTTCCATTCCCTTAACCACAAGGCTCTGCGTAAAACCACGGAGTTGGCGGACGCCACTGCCGTACGGCTCGTAGAGTCCAGGACAGCATTAATAGCGTAAGACGCAAATGCAGACATTTGAGAGGTTAATGACGCTACTTGCGGAACAGATGTACGTGTGACAGTGTCAATCTGCGCAAGACCAGCTGAAATAGCTTGGAGTGCCCATACAGCTGCGAATGCTGGAGCAAACGACGCGCCGATAGCTTCATAGATGGATTTCAACCAGAGCTCCATCTGTCTGTCAGTGGCATCTTTAAGTGAAGCCCCATCTTCCACTGCAACTATGGATCTAGCCGCAAGCCTGGAGATTGGAGGATCCACCTTTGGACACTGGGTCCAGCTCTTGACCACGTCAGGGGGAAAGGGATAACGTGTATCCTTAAGACGTTTGGAGAAACGCTTATCTGGATAAGCGTGGTGTTTCTGAACTGCTTCTCTGAAGTCAGAGTGGTCTAGAAAAGTACTCAATTTACGCTTGGGATACCTGAAATGGAATTTCTCCTGTTGTGAAGCTGACTCCTCCACTGGAGGAGCTGGGGGAGAAATATCCAACATTTTATTGATGGACGCTATGAGATCATTCACTATTGCGTCACCATCAGGTGTATCCAGATTGAGAGCGGTCTCAGGATCAGAATCCTGATCCGCTACCTCTGCCTCATCATACAGAGAGTCCTCCTGCTGGGACCCTGACCAGTGTGATGAAGTCGAGGGTCGCTCCCAGCGAGCTCGCTTAGGCTGTCTGGGACTGTCGTCCGTGTCAGAGCCTTCACCCTGGGATGCATGGGACCCCCCCGGAGCACGGATTTGTTCCAAATGAGGGGGGCCAGGGAGCATTGAATCAACAGTGCCCATGGTCTGAGTTACCGGTCTGGACTGCAAAGTCTCTAGGATTTTAGTCATAGTCACAGACAATTTATCAGCAAAAACTGCAAACTCCGTCCCTGTCACCTGGACAGTGTTCACAGGTGGTTCTCCTTGGGCCACCTCTAGCAGAGACCCCGGCTGAGCAAGTGCTACAGGGGCCGAACATTGCACACAATGGGGGTCAGTGGCACCTGCCGGTAGAACAGCCTCACATGCGGTACAAGCGGCATAGAAAGCCTGTGCCTTGGCCCCCTTGCTTTTTGCGGACGACATGCTGTTGTCTAGCAATCTAGGAGGGTATATAGCCAAGAATAGCGACCGTACAGTGCAATGTATAGCATACAGTACAAATGAACACTTCGGCACAAGTGGGGTCAGCACCTCAGGTGCTGCTTACCGCCCGCTCAAAAGCGGGTGTGTGGTCGCCAGAGTCCCGTGTCTGGGTCTCCCAGAGCTTGTCTCCCCTCTCCAGCTCAGACTGCAAACAGGAATGGCTGCCGGCGTCCTGTGAAGAGGGGCGGGCCGTGGGCGTGCCCCAGACAAAGTGCGGGAAACTGGCGTCCCACTGTGCCCAGTGAGGGGGCTGGAGTATGCTAAGCAGACTCCAGCCCTCGGCGCTGACGTTCTGAACAGCGTCCCGCCCTTCCCCTGACTGGCAGGCCTGGGGGCGGGAACGAAACGAAACTAGGCCGCAAAAGCCGGGGACTCGATTTATAAGCGCGGCCGTCGTATAAGCACGGCCAGTGCGGAAGTCCCCGGCGCACCACAAGTCCCAGCCGCGCCGCAGTGTAAAAAACCGCCGGCAGCGGCCGGCGCGGCAGTTCCTAATACATAAACTCACTCAGCAAAGCTGCAGTGAGTAATAGCACAAGCGCGCCGCGCTGCTGCCCCCGGCGCACTAACACACCCAGCAACGCTGGTGTGTGTGTGCGCGATTTGCACGGGGACACAGAGTACCTTAATGTAGCAGGGCCCTGTCCCTGACGATACTCAGCTCCATGTCCAGCAGATTCCCAGGGCTGTGGATGGAGCACGGTCTCCTGTGCCTGGAGACCGATAGGATCTCACTTCACCCAGAGCCCTAAGGGGATGGGGAAGGAAAGCAGCATGTGGGCTCCAGCCTCCGTACCCGCAATGGGTACCTCAACCTTAACAAACACCTCCGACAAAAGTGGGGTGAGAAGGGAGCATGCTGGGGGCCCTAGTATGGGCCCTCTTTTCTTCCATCCGACATAGTCAGCAGCTGCTGCTGACTAAACAGTGGAGCTATGCGTGGATGTCTGACCTCCTTCGCACAAAGCATGAAAACTGAGGAGCCCGTGATCCCACGGGGGGTGTATAGGCAGAAGGGGAGGGGCCTTACACTTTTAAGTGTAATACTTTGTGTGGCCTCCGGAGGCAGTAGCTATACACCCAATTGTCTGGGTCTCCCAATAGAGCGACAAAGAAATTGTAGATTCCCATTGAAGACATCAAAACTATGAATGAAACCATGTGGAATGAAATACTTAAAAAAGTGTGAAACAACTGAAAATATGCCTGATATTTTAGGTTCTTCACAGTAGCCACCTTTTGCTTTGATTACTGCTTTGCACACTCTTGGCCTTCTCTTGTTGAGCTTCAAGAGGTAGTCACCGGAAATGGTTTTCCAACAGTCTTGAAGGAGTTCCCAGAGATGCTTAGCACTTGTTGGCCCTTTTGCCTTCACTCTGTGGTCCAGGTCACCCCAAACCATCTTGATTGGGTTCAGGTCTGGTGACTGTGGAGGCCAGGTCATCTGGTGTAGCACCCCATCACTCTCCTTCTTAGTCAAATAGCCCTTAAACAGCCTGGAGGTGTGTTTGGGGTCAATGTCCTGTTGAAAAATAAATGATGGTCCAACTAAACGCAAACCGGATGGAATAGCACGCCGCTGCAAGAAGCTGTGGTAGCCATGCTGGTTCTGTATGCCTTACATTTTGAATAAATCCTCAACAGTGTCTCCAGCAAAGCCCCCCCACACCATCACCCCTCCTCCACCATGCTTCACAGTGGGAACCAGGCATGGAGAGTCCATCCGTTCACCTTTTCTGCATCGCACAAAGACACGGTGGTTGGATCCAAAGATCTCAAATTGGACTCATCAGACCAAAGCACAGATTTCCACTGGTCTAATGTCCATTCCTTGTGTTCTGTAGCCCAAACAAGTCTCTTCTGCTTGTTGCCTGTCCTTAGCAGTGGTTTCCTAGCAGCTATTTTACCATGAAGGCTGCTGCACAAAGTCTCCTCTATATAGTTGTTCTAGAGATGAGGAGTGTCCAAACTTTTGGTCTGTACTGTATATATATTTTAGTACAAGCGATAGGATGATCGCTTATACACGGCATGTATATATACACATACCTGCCATATTTATACAATACCTATGTATATGGTATTGCAGTATATAGTGAACATCCCGGCTTCCTTTGACTCCCAGCACACGGCTGAGCTTCAGACAAGTGACAAGATGGCAGTGACGTAGTCTTTTAGCAGACCCCTGCAACCACGTACATCTTCGTAAACGGTAAATGTCAGAGGGCACGTGTAAATACAAGCAATTTAATTAAAATTTCCAGCCATTCTTGAGATATTAACACTTTTGTTTTCAGCTTGTTGCCTTGGAGACCGACCACCACTGCCAGACAGCAGAACGAGCACAGGGCTGACAAGGGCTTTGCTATTCAGCTTGTAAGCGCTGCTTTGACTCTTGCCAGGATCACCGGAGTGCGCCGTTTCCACCTAATCCTGGACGTCTTCAGCACAGCGCTTACATGATAGAAAACAACGGTGGTCGGTTTCCTAGGAAACAAGCCATAAACAAAAAGTGTTTATAAAAAAAAAAGCACAAAGCTGAATGTGCTGACAACTACTAAATAAAAACAGATCTATAAAAATAGGAAAAACCTATAAAAATAAATGGTCCGAACAGGTATAATATGATTACCAGACACAGGGGAAAAACAACAGGAAACAAAAGCAGCCATAAAGCAAATACATCCACATGATGCAAAGCTGCACATATGCACCGCCACTTACTACAGCAGACAAAACCGAATAACGCCCCCCCTCCCGGTGACCCCAATGTCCCCGTTACCTGCAGCCGGCTCAATGCGCTGCACATGGGCGCCGCCATCTTTGGAATGTACCACAGCGCTCTCCGTAGGGAGGAAACGCTCGATTTCGCCATTTACTGACCACAGCGACATCTAGAGGACGAAGTGGAGAATGTCTTCTGCTGTAAAAGCATCATCCTCGCAAGCGGACTGAAACATTGCACCGAATGCACTGCAGCTGCTGGATAATAGTGTCTGCTGCCTGGTCAGTCACTGTTTTGCCTCTACTAACAGATATTTCAGGGACAGACACAGTGTCCTTTGTCTACAGACCTGGGGTCATGTGATACCAAGCACATGTCATGAATAGGACACTTCTTGGGCATCTACTGAGCCACATACAGACATGTACAATGGCCATTATGAGCTGGTGCAGATTATTATAAGATGTATGTGTGACGCCCCTGGACTATTCAGGTCATCACAGGGTACTGCACAAACTGCCCTTCCCGTGCAGGACTCAACCCCCCATGGTTCTGGGTCTCCATCTTGCTTGCAGTGCTGCCTCCATCAGCATTCACAAATCCTAGATACACCCTGCACCACACCTGTCAGGCACACCAGTGGGCTGCTTAAGCAGGAATAGGGCCGCCCACCTAGGGGTCAGGCAGGGAGGTGGGAGGTGTCAAGTGAGTTCGGTGGTAGCCCTCGAGCTGTGAGGAGCTCTGAGGAATCTGAGAGTTGGAGCTGCCAGGGGAGAAGCCGACTAGGTCGCAAACGGTGGTCTGGACCTAGAGGAGTCGGACCCCCGGTCGCAGGGGATTGAGGCCAGGTGCCTGGGACCTGTCAAGGAGGACGGTCAGCAGCCTGGTCCTATCACCGGTCCGGGACCGAAGGCACGACAGGGTACACACGGACCCTAGGTCGGGGAGAAGCTTCAGGCAACCCAGCAATTAACCTGCGGAGAATGGGGCCTTTATGGACTGTTCCCACCAGCTCCAGAATCGGGGCACTAGCGCAACAAGGGGGATAGGGCTTTCCTAGCAAGCAGCCCACTGAAATCCCAAGCGTGAGCTCCTGAGAGCAGGCTCCTCCACTTAGCCACAGTGGTGAGCGGGGCCTGGAAAGCTCCAAGCTACAGGCCACAACGGACAATCTAAAACTTAGTGCCAGGAGGCAGGTTACAGACCACCAGCAGTACTGTGGGGGACGGGACCCGGACGAGCTTCCCCCGAGAGGCAACGCCATTCAGAGACTTGGTTTACTCTGTTGTCAGCGTCTGCTTCATTGCTGAGTGAGTACCCGACTGACCCCTGCACTGCACACCCGCATCCCTATCCAGAGTCCCGGGGCCTACCCCTACCCGTAGAGAGCAACGTCACCAAGCTGCCCCACTCCATCACGCCAGGTACTCCCAACAGCAGCGGCGGTACTCAATTAGAGCACACCACGGGTGGCGTCACAAACTACACCAAATCCCCTGTAAATACTCCCTTTCCATTTGAGTGTGGCCCCTAAGTCCCCGGGTCCGTAGACCCTCGACCCACGAACGATTACCATCGGAGCGGTCCGATCCGCTGCTGGGGCAGCACATATGCCAATTTCAGTATCAATATTTTGGCCGCACCGCGGTTTCCCATCCTGCCAACACCATCTATCATTTTCTGATCAGCTGGGTTCCGACAACCGGCACCACCACCAATCAGCTGCTCTCGGTGTTGGCGGGTGCAGCAGGCTGCTGGAATTGCTCAGTTCTGGAGCTGCTCCGTCTTCTGATAGAGGCCGCGGCCGGCAACTGCACATCCACCTCCTATTGATTCGATTTAACTTAACATTTGGTAGAAACCTTTGTTTGCGATTACAGAGGTCAGACGTTTCCTGTAGATCTTGACCAGGTTTGCACACACTGCAGCAGTGATTTTGTCCCACTTGTCCATACAGATCTTCTCCAGATCTTTCAGGTTTCAGGGCTGTCACTGGCCAACATTGAGTTTCAGCTCCTCCAAAGATTTTCTATTGGGTTCAGGTCTGGAGACTGGCTAGGCCACTCCAGGACATTGAAATG